>NC_138497.1:66047332-66307332 GCF_964252035.2 Podarcis erhardii | reverse complement strand
CTGGGGCATCCCCAAATAGTGCTGAAATACAAGCTTATTTTATGGTATATAAATTAGTGCTTGCTACTGCTCTCGCTAACACTGATATAGTGAGCACAATATGCCAGAGCCTGTTTAAATAGAAAGAGCTTGACCGAGTTGGCATGTGCAGTTGCCCTATGAGCTCAGCTCTGTCCTTGTGGGAAGTCTACCAGCATGATGAAGGGGTTGGTGGCAGTAAACTGCACATGCAACAGTGTGATTGGATTGTGACCTATATGTTTTAAAGTTTTAGCTAATATTTTAAATTGCAGTATAAATACTTGGCATTTTCTGGTGTAGCAATTTTCTGAATGATACTCTTTTCATTTCAAGTAAAACGCACGCTAAAAAAATTATAGATACAATTTCTAAAATGGATGAAGAATTCAATAAGGAAGCACCTGCCTGTACCTTACAGAATTCTGCCGAAGCATTGATTTCTCTTCAGCTATCAGATTTTAAAACAAATTTTCTGGAGGCAGTAGAAGAATTGCGTATGAGAAGGGTAGGCACATTTACTTATTTACTTATATTTCTAGCTAATTTGGAAATGTAAAGCAATTAACGGCATTTTTATTCCTAAGCCTTTTAACTTTTTTTTAAAGCTTTTTAATGTTATTTTTATTTTTATAGTTTTAGTCCCTGATTAATCTGATGGTGATTATTTAGCTTGCATTTGAGGTATTAATTTGTATATCTTACTGCTGATGTTGATGCTTTTCCTCCCCCCCTCGTTAACTGGCTGCGTTACTGCTTATTCTTTGTATTTTTCTGGATTTTTTTTTACATGTTTTAATGAATTATGTATGTTTTATATTCTGTTGTACATTATCAAGAGGCTCATTGTATGAGGCAATGGATCAGTGTAACAAACAAAACAAGCAAAATGAAATATACAGTAAAATGTATTAAAATTTATCCATGCTTTGTTAGCCTTTGCCATTGGAAGCCAACCTAAACTGGGTTTTACACAGCTTTTACAAAATGCTATATTGGTCGCTAGTAGAAAGGAGTTCCACAGTCATAAGAATGCATTTCTTATGCACAGCCTTGCTATTCAAATTGAATGGTATAATCAAAAGGTGGAGAAAGGTGGTTTTTATGGATTTAAGTGTCTTTAACCCTCAGGGCTAGGGTTGAAAGTGTGGTTCCCATTGGTGCAATGGCAACCTTGAGGTCATCCGTTGCTTCCCACAAATCCTCTGAGCCTTCCCATGCACTTTTCCTCCCTTGAAAAGTACACAGAGCTGAAGGAAGAAGTTGGAAGAGTGATGATATTTCCCCACTACACATTGCAGCTCTGTTTGCTTTCCTTCTGCATCTGACTTTTACTGAGAGTTGGCTCCTTACCTCTCTCGCCCTGACCTAGCCACTGTGATCCACGCGACGGTCACCTCCAGACTGGATTATTGTAACTCGCTCTACGTGGGGCTGCCCTTGAGATTGACCCAGAAACTGCAGCGGGTGCAGAATGCCGCAGCGAGACTCCTTACGGGGTCTTCGCTGCGAGATCACATTCATCCGGTGCTATACCAGCTGCACTGGCTCCCGGTGGAGTACAGGATCAGGTTTAAGGTGCTGGTTTTAACCTTCAAAGCCCTATACGGCCTAGGACCCTCGTACCTATGGGACCGCCTCTCCTGGTATGCCCCACAGAGGAACTTACGGTCTTCAAATAAAAACATCTTGAAGGTCCCAGGCCACAGAGAGGTTAGGCAGGCCTCAACTAGAGCCAGGACTTTTTCGGCTGCGGCTCCAACCTGGTGGAACGCTCTGTCACAAGAGACAAGGGCCCTGCAGGACTTGACATCTTTCTGCAGGGCCTGCAAGACAGAGCTGTTCCACCAGGCCTTTGGTCAGGGCGCAGCCTCACTCCCTCCTTTGGCAATCTTTACAAAACTTTAGTTTATGGTTGCCATCAATTTTGATTTTAATTAATTTTTATAATGTTGCACTGTTTTAGTGTTGTTAGCTGCCCTGAGCCCGGCTTCGGCTGGGGAGGGCGGGATATAAATAAAATTTATTATTATTATTATTAACTCTTCCCTTGAGGAATTTCACAGGTTAAAGGAGTGGTGAAAGTGGCAAGAAATGAGGATCCTGGATACTGGCAAAACACCATGGAACATTGGAAAAATGGCATTTCAACACCATAATCACTTAGCTTTGATATTGCTATAACATTGATTAGGAGATTTCTGGTAAAACACATATATCACTTTAATCACTGGTCAAAGCCAGCTGAAGCTTTTTAACAATCCTTAAGGGTAGCTCAAAATAAGTAGGCATTACAGTAGTTTATGCTTGATGTTAGTGAAGTTTCAGTGATGGTTTAAGGCCTGCATCAGTGCCCACCCACCTTTGTAGGTACAACTGCCATCTATATTGTGTAAGCTCACAGGATCCTATATTTTGTTTTTAAGAAGTTTTTTTCCCCATTCACAAATGTAAATACTTTTGCATATCTAGGAGGTCTCATGAGTATGTATAAACCATTACCTTACTTTTGAGTGGCCCTGTGTTACTTATAAACTGATATGTACTCATCCACTTAAGTTCACTATTAGAGGGAACAAGTTGGACTTGCACAAAATGTTGTGGCGTATCTTCCCTCTCAATATAATATTCTTTTCAAGCATAACATCCAGTATTTACAGACACATGTCTCATTTTTATATCCTGTCACTCCAAATTCTATGACTATTAATCCTATTAATCATTCTCAGACCACATTGGGCTGGCTTTGGCCTTTTGGGGTTTTGAAAAAAAGATTAATTCAAACCTTGTGGTTTCCCCTAGCATACTAATACTCTCTTCTTGTTTCTCTGTTTGGAGGTATGTAAGAAGGCATTGCCCTGAAAAACATTAGAGACACAGTAGAAGAGATAAGTGTAGCTGCTAAAGGAATCAGCTGTCCAGACTGATGACAAGATTCAGGAAATATTTTAAAACTGAGACTGGCCATTCCCTGTGGCATGGCTAAAGTGGTGATAATCCTGTGTCTCACAGTGAACTTGGTGCTGTGTTGTAGTGGCCTCAGCTGCTGTCCAAGTCCCTTCTAGCTGAAGACTGGAATCCTATTTGCATATGCATGACCTGTGGCAACGGAATAGTGCTGTGGGTATCTTTGTTATAACTGTACATAACAGTGAATTATTCCTTTGTATTGTTGTGCTCACTCCAGTTTTCTGAGCATTGAAAAACAGGAAAGAGGGAAGAAGAATATGCCCCTTTCTAGAAGAAAACTCTGGCCATTACCTTTGTTATACAAGAACCACCAATGCCAATCTGTTCAATGAAAGGGAATCTGCCAGGCTAAATTTCAACCAGTTTGAGCCACTATAGGGATGCTTCTGTATGGGATTTGTGCTGCTGATGTATGCAAGTTGTTCTGTGTGAGATTTGTGCTGCTGATGTATGCAAGTTATTTGCAGCATCCACATGGTAGTGTTGGCATCAGAATGCCCCCTATTGAATCCAGATTTCTCTTTTCCAGGAAAAAGCCAATTAAGTTTTTAAAACACCATGTTGCCAGTTACCTGCTTATAGTATTAAGCCTCTTCATGGAAGCATCCTAGTAGTCTCTTTTTACAACCCCAGTCATAGGCTGGACAGGGTGTGTCCTTCATGCCACCCCCTCATCTAATTACACTTACATAAGCTGTTCCCTGTCCAAGGGCAGTTACTTTGCAGCATGGCCTGAAGAAATATCTCAGGCATTACCAATTCTTAATTGTACTTAAGTATCATGCATGGTTAGAGAAACAACCTATTCATGCATTAGCCATCTCCACTCTTTAAAATTTTGTTTCCTTGTTGCTGCCTATTATCTGTGTCTGGGGACCAGGGACAGAGCCCACTCCTTTTATCTTAAAACGTGCTATAGTGGGCTTTGAACTTTAGAAATGTTTAGGTACAGGTAACTCACAACTTATGATCATTTAACTTGTGCACATTTAACTTTACAGTACATGGTTGGCAAAATTAAAAATATAAAGGGGGCAGAAAGGGGTTGGGCATCTGGGAAAAAAAGACTTTTCAATGCTACCCGCTGGTGAACCACATGTGTTTTGACTATACTTGATTTTTGTTTTATGTACTGTCCCTGGAATGTAACCCCAAGTTGAGTTTCGCCTGTACAGTATTAACAAGTTTTGCTTCAACATCTAGTTTATGTAGGCCCATTGCAGGGTATCCTAAAACAGACTGTGAAGTAATTTGGAAGTCTGAGAACTGTTTGATTGAGCAGCATGAAAGAAATGGATTTTGCAATTTCGTAGGAGGTGGATTATGAGTTTGAAAAAGATGGTAAAAGTACCTAGTTTGGGTTGCTTGGATGTGAGCCAGCTGTACTCTGTTCCTAAATCTGTTCAGGGTCAAGAATCAGGGGGGCTTGACCAATGTACAGCCTATCTTGTAAAACTACAGCCTGAAGCAAGCACTTTACAAAGGCTTGACACTTTCTAAAGGTTATAACGAGTAAATAAACCATCAAATGACTCCTCTTTTATTGTTATGGTGGTGTTTTTGTAAAAACACTTAATCCTTGTAGTCCTAAGGCAGCTAATAAAATATCAAGACTTCTAAAGGTTTTGTGTCTCTTGTTATCATCTAAAAATTATATACAGTTTTCCTCCTAAACATAAGAAAGTTTTCTTTTTAATATGTTGCATGGATGTTTCAAGATAGAATGTATAAGTTTTTAAAACTTCTAGTTTAGAATGAAGGGGGAGGGGACTAACAGTGATGAACTGAAGACCAGCTAAAGTTATTTGTTTAATTAAAAAAACCCTTAAATCTTTTAGGGAGCCATCCTAACCCAAAATTTGTGCTCCTGGAGGGGATTAGTATCAAGCAGAGGTATCCCTCCACCTTCTTCCACCTGCCCGGAAACCTATGTCCCCACTGTGGAAGGATGTGTGAATCCAGAACTGCCCTCCACAGTCACTTACGGACTCACTGTTAAGACCGTGTTCATGAAAGACAATCTTATTTGGCGATGAGTGATCGCCGAAGAAGAAGAAGAGGAGCTGGTTACGAGGATCAGGTATCCTGGAACATCCTGCTGTAGTTTCCACAGGTGCAAACTATTTGAGATATCCTGCTTGTGCAAGGCTCTGAAATGGCATTTTGGAGATGGGGCAGAGCTGGGCCAATCCATTCACAAGTAAGGACCTGAGCTGCAGGCCAGTGGCAGACAGCAGTGAAAACGGAAATAACAAAGCTCTTGGCTTTGAGTGGCATGAGGCAGCAGTGTTTTGGATGCAGCAGTGGTTCTGCAACTCTGACTTCCTAGAATCATAGAATTGTAGAGTTGGAAGGGACCCCAAGGCTCATCTAGTCTAATCCCCTGAAATGCAGGAATCTCAACAGGAGAGTCCACCTCTTCTGGGACTCCGTTCCACTGTTAAACAGCTCTTGCTGTAAGAAAGTTCTTCCTGATGTTTAGTCAGAATCTCCTTTCTTGTAACAAATCTTTTCATTTGGGTCCCAGCCTCTGGAGCAGGAGAAACCAAACTTGTTCCCTCTTCCATGTGACAACCCTTTAGATATTTGAAGATGACTATGATATCTTCTATCGTTCTCCTCTTTACCAGGCTAAACATACCCAATTCCCTCAACCATTCTTCATAAGGCTTTGTTTCCAGACCTTTTATCATATTCATCACCCTCTTCAGCACATGTTCCAGCTTGTCAATATCCTCCTTTAATTGTGGTGCCCAGTACTGAACATAGTACTCCCAGCAGTATATTATATTTGTGCAGCTGGTTCTTCCACCCCAAGTGCAGAACCTTATATTTGTCCCTATTGAAATTAATTTTGTTAATATTGGCCCAGTTCTCTTATTGTGCTTCCTCCTCACTATTGCTCCTTTTCATTCAACTTTATGCACACTGTTTGCAAACTTTATGAAAGAAGTGAGACACAAGTTGAAGGAGGAAGTTCAAGTTAGCAGCTTCAGTTCTTTCCATTCAAATATTTTGTTGTAGTTTAAATCATATAGGGTTAATTCCATGTGCCACTAGATACATGAATTGTGTGGGAACAGATCAGTGGAGGTGATAATTTGTTTCTCCTTGTGCTGATGCATATTTAAGCAACTGTCAATGGGCAGTTCACCAGCAGAATAATTTGTACACAGTGGAAACAAAGTTTTCTTTCATTTCCACTTTTCTTCTTCTTCCTTTCCTTCAAATTTAAGTCAAGTGCTGGTCTCCTAAAATGTCATTATTTCTAAACAACTCCTAAGCAATCTTATAACCCAATCCTAATGAACTTCCAAGTACAGTAAATTGCTTAGATCCAGAAATGCTAAGAAGACATACTATTAGTTATAGTAGCTCCCACTGTCAAATAGAAACGGAAGAGAATTTTGTTTGGTTTGCATTTTTAAGTGAAATGACCTAATCTGCACAACCCAGATTAATAAATGAACCGGAATATGATTATCCTTCAGATCTGCACTTCTGTGAATTTTACAATACAGTTCTTGGCTCAGATAATGCATCAAAGTGTATAAAATACATTAGGGTAAAATACATTTTGAAATGTGTGTATTGAGATAAAATATGTATTTAAGCACGCATTGTGTGACAAATACTTATTTAAATATGGATTTAAATAATCAATTTTGTATGGATTTTTTTTAAATTACAGATCACTGCAGAATTGGGACAGAATTGACATGTAGAATTGACATAGAAATAGAAAATTGATTGATCGGTCCATCCCTGCTGTCAAACAGCAGCCTACTTCTTAAATTTTCCACACTATAGAAAGTGGTTTCCTGCTGGAAGCTGTAGGCAGTACCCCAGACTTATGTAGCTTGGGAGTCTTCTGGTAGCACCCATCCTCTGTTAACCATTTAGCATCACCCTGTCCATTTGTGGCAATGCCAGAAATAATTCTGTACAATATAGAAACGCATGTATAAACAGGCAGACAGTTGTCTTTACTAAGGTCTGAACTTGGCACTACCTGCACCCGGTTGCGTGTAGCATTTTCATTTAAAATAATTAAATAAATAACAGCTGATGTCAAGAATAGAAAAGGGGAGGGAGGTTTTCTTAACCCTTTCCCATCTGGCCATTTTTCTACTTAAAATTGCCCTTCCCCAGTTGCTTCTCCTGGGGGGGGGGGAGTACACAAGTACACTTTACTGACTGTTTTCTACAGGATTTTTACTAATAATGTATCATGTTTCTGCTTTTCATTAATGCGTGCTTTACTCGTAGCACATTTTAACAGCATTTGTAAATAAATTGTTTGAGAGCATACTCCCCCTTCTCTGAAAAGTCATAGGGTAATCAAAATAATTGGCTTTTGTCCCTGATGGGGGAGTAATAGAAGATGCATCCGGATTCAGTGTTTATAGATAATTATAAGAAAACTATTTTGTTGTAGTTACAGAATATTACTCACTTAGGGAGTGCAGAAAGGTTTTTTTATGAGCTTTTATATTTTTGTGTTTATCTGCCTTACTTTTACGCCGCATGACATTTGTAATATTCTGCAAACAATACTATAATCACAGAAGCAAAGGCTTTGCGGTTTTGTGACAGTAGATAAAAATCAAGCAGTCAGAGGATTCTCAGAAACCCCTTTCTGAAACCCTGGAGAACTGTTGCTAGTCATTGTAGGCAATACAACAGAGCTAGATAGACAGATGGTTTGACTCAGTGCAAGATGGCTTTCTGTATTCATAACTTTAGTATTGGTTATAGTATAACACATAATAACAATCTGAACATGTTAAGATTAAAACATTTGGCTGCAACATCAGGTCGGTAACCAACACTCCTGGTTTTCAACCCAGATTGAAAGACGCTATTGCTATCAATTGTAGTAAACAGGTAAGTTGCAATTGATGGTAGTTGAAGGAGCACAGACCCGACCTCTAGACGAAAGAGAAGGCCTTGCATTACTGATGATGTTTGTGCTCTTCTGGCTAACCGGACTCACTGCAAGGGCTTGTGGGCCAGTTTTTGCTTCTGAATTCTCAGGTGGCAACTTTGTCGAGGGTTGACTTTTTTCAGTTGCATCTACTGTGACCTTCTCTGGAAAATAGGTATCTTGCAGCAAATGATTCGTACTTTTGTAGATTGGCTCTAATTGGGATATTCTTTGAATAGCATTTGGGAGCTTCAGTGAATATAAAACAAAGAAGCCTGTCTTCTGACAGAAGTGGGTCAGTGAGAACATAAAGCTTGTCCTGCAAAAATTGTGCAATTAACTATTAGCTTTCAGATACAGATAGAGGGGCTGGTTTTGACCTATAAATCTGTTGAGGCTTTGAAATCCACATATCTCAGGAAGCATTTCAGCCAATATGAACTCTCCCTCCTGTCATATTAATCCTCCTGTATAAAAAACATGTGAGGAAACTTTGTACTAATATATGCAGTGTTAAAAGAAGCCTTTATGGGGGAGTATTTTTCTCTCCTCGCATTTTCTTTTCTCCCTCTCTTTGAAACTTTCCTTTTATTTCCACAGTCTTCTTTCTGCCTTCTTTTCTCATTTGGGTTTTCCTGCTTAATTTGATTATCTTTGTCTTATGTGTATGGAGGTATTAATGGTGGTTGGATATGTAAGTCTCATTAAAAATCCATTGTTTTTAACTGGGAGGAACCTGTATGTGGTGCTTGAAATCAGGAAAGCTATGTTGAAGGAAAGGGAGGGGAGAAATAATACGTGTTAAAAGTATATGTGTACTAAAATGAATTAAATGCAAATGAAATAAGATCTTGTGCACAGGCTGTGGTTCATTGTAGTGGGCCCGAATTTGAGGAACCTCTTAGGGTTCCTATAGAATCCTAACAGTTTGAGTTCACATATAAGAAGGTGGGACCACATTTTATCATCAAGAAAGCACAGTGCTAGGGGAAGCTAAACCCCTTCCTTTTCTTACCTTCCCATCATTCTGGGCACTTTTCCCCAGCTGAATGTCTATATCCGAAGTGAGTTAGACTATGTAATAGATAATGGAGGGACGGTTTAGCTGTTCCTACCTGTCTACCCTTTCTCATGTTAAAATGAGACATCCACCTCACATAATATGAGAGCAACATAGATATTAATCAAACAAACATGAGTGTCCCATCATTTTTAGATTAGCTCTAAGATACTCACCTTAATTTCATCCTGCTTTTCACTGCTCCCTTCCCATTTGAGTCCCCCTTAGATGCATTTTTCCTTGTAGCTATCACATTGCCCAGGATCATCTCAGAGTTGAGAGTCTTGCCAGTGAAGGAAGATTTACTTCTATCCTGATTGGGTCACCTTCTGGTTTTTTTCTTCCTAGGTCAACTTTCTGTTTCTTATTACATTTAGGCCCCACCTTTCCTCTAAGGAGCTCAAGGTGGCATATGTGGCCAGTGGTGGAGCTTCATGTTCTGGCACCAGGGAGGCGGAGAAGAAGGTGGGGGGCGGGGCTGGCGTGCGGCCTGGGGGTGTGGCACCCAGCGCGGGCGGGAGGGCAGCCACAATGGCACCCCACTGGGATCGCGCTGTCAGGGGCGGTGCACTCCCCCCGCACTCCTCTTCCTCTGCCAGTGTATGTGGCTCCCCCCCTTCCCATTTTATCCTCACAACAACCCTGTGAGTTAGCTTAGATTGAGAGACAGCGACTGGCCCAAGGTCACTCATTGAGCTTCATGGCTGAGAGGGTGTTTTTACCCAGGTCTTCCAGCTAAGGGATGATGTTGTAGGAAGGGCTGTAGCTCAGTGGCTGAACATCTGCTTTTTGTGGTGAAGTCTCAGGTTCACATCCTGATATCTCCAGCTATGGCTGAGAATTTCTCCTGTCTAAAACCCTGAAGAGCTGATACCAGTAAGTGTGGACAGTACTGAGCTAGGCATGGGTGTAGCCAAAGGGGGGCGGGGTGGAGGGTAGCTGCCCCCTAAATCAAGTTTAACAAACAACTTGGTTCTGCTTGCCCTGAAACATAAATCCTGCCTATGCCCATGGTGCTAGGTGAATCAATGGTCTGCTTCATTATAAGGCAATTTCCTGTGTTTTTATGTCTGATGTAATTCCTCACAGCCTGAAGTTTGTGCACTGCCTGCCTCCAGTATGATTTTTTCTTTTTTTAGGATGAAGGAACAGGAAAATATATATTGGTGAAAGAATGGATTGTTATTAATTATAAACAGTTATTGGTGAGATTATTAGTTTCTGCCGCTTAATATTTGTTGAATCTTAGCCTACTGGCTAAGATCAAGTATAATATTTGTCCTTTGAAGCATTTTGTATGTGTGTGTGTAAAGGAAGCCATTACACAGTACTGTGTGTTTCTAATGTATACTTAAGACTAGATGGAATTTCTTCTTCCTAATGAGTGAGACATATATTTAATTCTATTCAGAGCACAAACAACTATCCTAATCTTATTAACTAACATTTCTTTGAAAATGTTTTTTTAAAAAACAAACAAACAGTGACTAGTTTTTTTGTATGTTTTTGAAACTAGGAGACTGAAAGTCAATATGAGGAACAAATTAGCAAATTTGTTGTTGAAGTACAGGAGCTTGAGTGGCAAAAGGTTGGTGTTCTTCAAACAGTTAAAACTTGATAGCATCTGTTCATAGTAATTTTACTGTTGGAATTAATATCAGTATTGAAGAATTGTAAAATACGGTTTCTGATCTAATATACATGTTTCTATAGCGTTCTGAGGTTTTGCGTAAGCAGTGTCAATAGAATTTATAAAATGTGTGTTTCTAAAGTCTTTGCTCTAAAGAGATGTAGGATTTGGCAGATTTAGTGACTTATTCTGTCAAAATTAAATGTGAAGAACCATTATATGAGGTACTTTGAATGCAGTACCTTTGGTTCTAGCCAGTGTTATACTGCACCTTCACTCTTCTCTCTGAATCCAGAAAACACAGAGCACAGCTAAAGACTGTGTGTCTTCAGTTATGCTTGGCTTTAACAGGCAACCAAAACATTTTGTACGGGAATTTGAATGCAAGTTGTCTCCTTAGACACCATACGCTCTCTTGTTGCACTGCTGCTGTGGATGAGGGTGGCAGTTTTTAAAAAGGCAATTCTAAATAAGCTATAAATATTACTATCTCATTTGTACATACCTTAAAGTAAATGAGCATTAGAATAGCATTTTCATTCAGGTCCCAATTCATAGAGTTAAATTTTAATAGAAATGAATTTCTTCTAACTACACTAATATACCTATGCTTTTTCTTCTTGGTTGGAAGATTTGTTGCAAGTGTTGTTATTATTCTTGTATGCCTTCTTTAATCATTATTTGATTATTTATCTTCATTTTTTTGATTTTTTGATTTATGATTTTCAGGTTTATACATCTCACTAATTTTCACTTATTTGATTATTTATTTTTAACCAAGAAAACTTGAAAATGAAAATTTTTCTTAATGTATAATGACACATCTTACTTTAAATATGTTTATATATGCCTTTTTAACTGTCTTGTTCTGCTTTAATTTAAATTGTCATATAATAGGTGGCTCTTCAGCATCATAAAGAAGCATTAAACAAACAGCATACAGAAGCCATGACAGCTATTAAAAAACAGGTACTCAATGAGTCTTTCTTCTCAGCACTAATATACAACAAGTGGTATTGTCATTCATATTCTCAAGACCAGTTAAGTTGAACTACTCAAAAACAACAAGCCTTATCTAGTCTCAGCTATAATAAGAGCCTTGTTGTTGGTGATGAGTATGTACATGAAGTTCCTTGAAGTTGGGGAGGTGGATAGGAATGAATCAATTTTTGATAGGAATGAATCAATTTTTGAAAATGTACTACCTTAAATAAAAAGTTACACATGTTGTTTGATCATACTATTTAAATTTGTTTCCTTCTTGTGGCAATTCTAGTTCCAATTAAGACTATTTGCTGCAGAAGAAGAAAAGGTAATGATATGACTCATTTGTCAAAAAAAACACAAACCATAGTCAGTTAGTGGTTGGGATTCAGAGTGCTTAGTGTGGGCTTCTATGTGTTCATGGGGAGTTTTCAGCTTGTCCCTTCCAGTGGCAGCCCTTGCAACCACTGAAAAGTTCCCACCAAAGACCGAGGACTCTGTAGAGCATCTCTGCATGAGAAGTACCAGGTGTTGCCTTGTGCATATATCTAATGCTTTGATCATATTAGGGTTGCCATATGTCCGGTAAATCCCAGACATGTCCTCTTTGGGAGGGCCAACATGCTGATCTGGGTTTTGCTTTTTTTTCATTTTAAAGGAAATGTCCGAGTTTGTTTGTTTGTTTGTTTATGGGGGTTTTTTTGTCTCAGGCTCAGGTGCAGGCGGCTTGGGCATGGGTTCTCCGGATGCTGTGATTTGTTTCCCTGGCTCGGGCTATCCTCTATTTTGCACTTCAAGATATGACAACCTTAGATCAGGGGTCAGCAAACTTTTTCAGCAGGGGGCTGGTCCACTGTCCCTCAGACCGTGTGGGGGGCTGGACTATATAATTTTTTGGGGGGTGGGGAAAAATGCATTCCTATGTCCCAGAGATGCATTTTAAATAAAAGCGCACATTCTACTCATGTAAAAACACCAGGCAGGCCCCACAAATAACCCAGAGATGCATTTTAAATAAAAGGACACATTCTACTCATGTAAAAACACGCTGATTCCTGGACTGTCCATGGGCCGGATTTAGAAGCCAGTTTGACTGCATCTGGCCCCCAGGCCTTAGTTTGCCTCCCATGCCCTAGATCATATACAAAAGCCGTAAGAGATTCCAACCTGAGTAAGGCATAAAGATACTAAAGATTGTTATCATAGTATCCCCATAAAGTTTGTTGAGTAACACTGTTGGAAGTAGCCTAAATCTTTGAGCACAACTTTTACATTAGGAAATTGTTATAGTAGATTATCTGACAAATGCAAAAAGAAAAGTGAATGTGTAAAAATGAATGCAGAGTCTCATCAAATTCTGTGACCTCAAGCTGAAAAAGTGGAAGCATATTTCACACCCAATCAGGAATGAATATTCACCCAGTGCTACAAAGTAAACACACTATGGATTAGTATTTTTAACTGAAAAGAGTATAAAAAATGAAAATGTCAAAGTTTGCAAAGTGTTGTGTTAGTACAGTTCCTTGCACGATTGAACAGAACATGTGGATCATTTTGTAACAATTGCATGATAGTGATCAGTTATATGATCCAACAGAGAGGGAGTAAGCAGAGCAACAACGCTGCAGAATAATCTAAAGGCAAGGGGCAGTGTATTTTTCTGTAAAAGAGTCGTCTCAATAGTCTCTGAATAGAGATTGTGGCATATTTATTTTGAGGAAGTGATGTTGACGTCAACTGAATGATGACAGGATCCATTAGGGATCCATAATCTCCTACAAAGTCTTTAGCAGGCTTTTATCACTTTTTATTTGAACCCACTGTAAAGTGTGCTATTAAAGTGGATGGAGTTTTGTGTTGCAGTATTTTGAAGAACAGAAGTAATTATCCCCAAGACATTAGCATATAGAATAGATTATGATGCGCATAATTATTAATACATCTCAAGAGACCTGTCCCTTAGCTGAGAAATTTGTCATTTTATATTTCCTTTTTCTAACAAAATATTATGTTTCTTTGAAGGGAAAATGTTTACTTGCTATGGAATCAAAAGAAAGAGAAATGGAAGGACTGAAAGAAACATTAAAAATGTTACAGGTACATTAGCTCCACACTCATGCAGCCTGATTTATTTGGGCCCTGTTCCAATAGAGTGTCCATTGAGCAGCCAAGACTGTGCATGGTTAGTCGAGTAAAGCAATTTGCATTTCTGCCAATTAACAATTAGTTGGTGGGGGAGCAGGGACACAATGCAGCCCCCTACTTTCTTTCCCAAACAAGAGGTTGCCTAATCCAGGACTTTTTGCATGGCTCCTACATTGGGCTGGGGAATCTATTCAAGTGATCTTTTTCTGCTGTTCCTTGAAAGAGCTTAAGGCACCATATAAACACAGAAAATAAAATAAATGATTCCTCTTTATTTTTACAACAAAACTATGAGGTAGAATAGACTTAGTAATTGTCTCAATGTTTTGTGGCTGAGGAGGGATATAAACTGGGCCTCTGCATTCTAAGTCTAACACTATTCCTACTACATCAGACTAGTCTTTTGTCTTATTTTGTATATACAATTCCTCATCTAGCGTTCTGTTTGCATCTTAACTGAACTACACATGCAGCAGACTCTCCAGGGTCCTGTGGAGCAAAATGGCCAAGGAGACCTTTCCCGCAATTCCTCAGATAGTCAATAAAGAAAATCAGGCAAGAGAAGGTAGCAGTTCTTCTCAGAGTTCCATACTTACCTTGTCATCTGTGTTTCTCAGATTTAGTAAAACAATTAATTAGTTCAGAAAAAATGAGGGTTTTTTCTCCCATTAGGAAATACTCCATGAGACATCCACTCTTCAATCCACTCTATTTAAAGGAGTGACTTTCCCACAGAGCATAGTTGCTCACTTTGTTAGAGGAGCAGTAATTTTGCCAGCCTTTGAAATCAACACTCATTTGGATGAGATTTACAAAACTCATCCCATTCAATCATTTTTATAAAATTAATGCAGTTTTACAGTCCAGTAAAATGGACGCGGGTGGCACTGTGGGTTAAACCACAGAGCCTAGGACTTGCCGATCAGAAGGTTGGCGGTTCGAATACCCGCGACGGGGTGAGCTCTTGTTGCTCGGTCCCTGCTCCTGCCAACCTAGCAGTCTGAAAGCACGTCAAAGTGCAAGTAGATAAACAGGAAGGTAAACGGCGTTTCCGTGCGCTGCTCTGGTTCACCAGAAGCGGCTTAGTCATGCTGGCCACATGACCCGGAAGCTGTACGCCGGCTCCCTCGGCCAATAAAGCGAGATGTGCGCCGCAACCCCAGAGTCAGTCACGAAAATGTTTACAGAATTTTCTTGAATGAACAGTTCTTGGAAGTTCCATAGCAATCTGTTGTCCCCCACAAAAAACAAAAAAAAAAGAGAAAAATTGGACTTACCATGAAATTTTATTTTCCTTGGTAAAATGAGAGCAAATTACCCTGCTACAGTTCTGGGTGTGGGATAGGATCTTAGAATAGTTATCCCCTTGATATTCATAGGAATTCCTGTGGACATCTTATTTTTCTTCCTCTTTGGGATTGACACAGCTATTCTTTCAGGTTGTTAACAATTATACTTCTGAAGTTCAGTGCTAGGCTTGTTTAGTTCTTCTGATGAAAATTCCAGCCTTGTCTGCAGTAGTAGTAGGAGCTTCATCCTAAAGTAAACATTTCACCCCTCACCAGCAAGAACAAAACTTCACAGCAAGACACTTAATTAATCTCCCCTAAACATTAACTCTGGAGTAATTTTATTAAAGATAATTGGGCTGCTCAAATGAAAATGATTAAGTTAGATTTGTTTGTTCTAAGTTGAATAAGTTTTATAAAATAATACCGGTTTAGAAAGGGAATCAAATAAAATATTAGACCAGACCAGACCAGACCAGGAAAATTAAATTTATTAAAGTATATTCTGAAATCATACAAAAACTATACAAACTTCCTCCATGCTATTAAACACTCAGACATATCTAAATTTAAATGTAAATGTAAAGTTAATGTTAAATGTTAAAGTTAAATGTAAATTTAACTTTAACTGTTGACCATAGGGCATTTTCCCAAACTGTTCTTGCTGTTCTTCATGATCCCTGAATTACTCAAAAGTACCTTTTCACTATGCAACAGTGGACATTTTGCTTGTCATTAATATTGTGCTGAATATACTAGTTTCTCATTAACTTTATAGATAGCTTGATTATGTTGATGCCGTACCTTGTTTTTTTAAATAATCTGGTTAATGCTGAGATTATTTTAAAAGCAATTCCTTCACATTGCTGACCTTCTGTGCAAAAGGCTGAAAGGATTTGTTATGTCCTGCTCAATTCATGACACAGCACAAGTGATATATAGTGTACTTCATGGTTGGCTGAACATGATACATGGACTGAAAGAGTAATAAATGCTCCCTTGCTTTTCTTTAACTAAGATATAGTTTGGGGGGGGGACCCATTCAGCAATGGAATCTGATTTAAATTCACCACAACAAAGGCATTCAGTAAGTCAGTTTTCAGCCAACTGGTATGTCAGTTGCACTAACAGCAGTTCATACAAACATTTTAATCATATATACAACAAGCAGACCTGCACTCTAACACTGGAACTCGCACGAGATAGCCATTTTCCGTCTTTGAAGAGGCAAATCATAGGTTGAAATACAATGAAGAAGAGCTGGGTGTCAGGGGTTGGCGTGGTCTGTGATTGTTCCCTCAGGTCCAGCCCTCCACACCAGACTGCCATTGGCCAATTGGCTGACACGGAGCAGGATTTCAAGCTGGGAGTGCAAGCCAAAGCTCACGTCCTGGCAAGGAGAGACCCCAACACACAGCCATGCATCGTCAGCCAGTGGGGGTGGGGGTGGGGAGGCGCTGGCCGTCCCACAAAGCCACCGCACCCCTAAAAGGAGGTGAGTGGACTTTTGCTCATTGAGGAACAGCAGTCTCAGGTTAATTTGTTCTTCTGGTGGTACATTGCTCATATGAGTAGATTATTCTACTCATGAGCAATAATTAGTAGAAGTGAGCTCATTCAGGTTTAGCCTGCTTCTATATTCTACTACACATTGGCAGCAAAGCACAGGATCAATATTTTTTCACCTTTGTCTGATGCTGGGAGTGGGCCCTAGTCTCTCTACTGGCACAGTAGTGGTCATGCCCTAGCATTGTAGAGAAATATAGAGATTCTTTTAGGTGGGTAGCGATGAAAATGAAATAAGACCGGCATAAGAAGGATAGCATTTTGTGCCACATTCTAAGGGGAACCAGGGTGACCTTGCTGCTTGCATGGGTGCAAGGATGTACTGGCAAAATGGTACAAGAAACAGTATGCGAACTGATCTCTGAAGAAGGTGGTTTCCCTTGCAGTGAATAAGAACTTACTTGTTTCAGCACAAGCCCCTGCTTGTACCATAAGGGTTGACCAGTGCTTAGGACTGGGCTATAATAATCAATCTTACCTTAATCTTTGAGTTATACAATTGGAAATTTAGAAGCAGCCGGTTCTGCTCTGGCAAGAACTTCAGTGCATAGAAAAGTCATAGGATGACTGAATGCAACATTTATTATATGCTGATCCATAAACTTGGCACAAGACTGTAAGCTTTATTATATTCATGCAGACGTGCAGGTGAAAAGGAAATACAACAGGGGAGTAGTGTGGCCTTTCAGAGCTACATTATATTATACATGTAGCAGCAGTGAGAAAAGCAATATGGCATAATACTAGGAGTTGATGCCATGCAACATTCATCTCCAGTAGTTTTTGCCTTGGTAGAGAATGGTACCAGTAAACTTCCCTCTGTAGCAAATAGCAGCTCAGGGCAGGAAGCAGTTTTCACTGGGACTGCAGTTCAGGAGGAAAGGATTAGACCCATTCCATGCATGCCATGATCCTACTCTAGGAAGCTGCATAGAGTTTTAAAAATGATCAGCAAATGACCTGTTTATTGAGCATTCTACCTGCTTGTTTTCAGTGAGAGTAGATGATGCTATTATTTAATTCTGATTTGTTGTGGAGAAGTTAGAAGAAGTTGTGTCAAAACAAGTTCTATTCCAGAGCATTTCCCCATCCTTACTGCAAAAAAGTCTGATTTTTTTATGCAAAGAGGGTTTGTTGCACAAGACCTCCCCACCAATTATAATTGTGCAAGTTGAATTAGCCAGTAAGTGATTGTATCCCACGTGGAACTAGTGTTAGTGTGCAGGTGCACAGAGATCCAGCTTCCAGTGGTGCATTTTATCATTTGTGCCCAAGAAGGGTATTATAAACATAATGTGGGGAGAAGCTTTGAGGTGGAATAAATGGAATATGATCACTAGAGCCTCAGTGATAAGAAAAGCTAAGCAAGGCATAAAAATAGAAAGAAAATAGTTGTAAGGAGAAAGATTGTTAAGAGAGCTTCTTTTTCTGAACACCTTTATAAACATGCTTGTAAACAGGCACAAAGCTGGACTCCTGGGATGAGTAAAATCAGGCAGGGAAACTTTACAAAAATTGAGATATGATGCATTTCATTGTAGTCACAGCAGTATCCACTTTTTAATGATTTGCATAGACTCAAAAGAACTGTGCTTTCTCCCCTCTTCTCTCTCAATGAAGAAATAGATGTGAAGTTTGTAGTCATAGCATCCACTCCAGTCAGATATACATAGGCTGTATATACACTATACTTTTAAAGCACATTTGAATCACATTCTTTCCCTCAAAGAATTCTGGGCACTGTAGTTTACCCCTCTCAGAGTAACAATTCCCAGCGGCCCTTAACAAACCACATGGCCCAGAATTCTTTGAGAGGAAGATGGATTTCCAAAATGCTTGAAATGTATAGTATTTATGCAGCCAGACTCAAAAGAACCATGCTTTCCCCACTCTGTCTAAAGGCAAAAATAGATGATATGTTAGGCATGTGATTTTCCCTTGTGTAACTGTTGTGGTGTCTGTGCTTAAAAAAATCAAGCAGCCTTGGAATGGGGTGGGGCAGAGAAAATCCAAGCAGGATCAGGAATGTGGTAGTTCTAACTATAATAATGCCCACCACTGCCATTTGCAATGGGGAAGAAAGCTGTCATTTATATCAGTTGGTGCTTTCCTCCCATTGTGAATAGTTGTGCAGGAGGTCCAGTTCTGATTCGTACCAGTCCATGACAGGGGCAAAGAGTTCAAGCTCCCCACCCACATACCAAGGTTCCATTATGGTTCAACCCACTGCCTTATTCTTTTTAACAGCTATGTAGCAGCTATATGGCAAATGTTACATCTGGTTTGGCTTTCCATGCTCATGAGCATACATGTAGGCAGCATGGTAGGTTGTTAGAGGCAATGGGGCATCCTGTGTGCACTTCTCACATCCACAGCCTTCTTAATTTAATATAATTTATTTGTGCTCCAAGCATGAGTAGTCTGCACTAAGGAAAGCAGAGAGGTGGATGGTAATATGGAAAATGAGTAAAGAGCCCCTTCTAACATACTGGTGTTGCACCCATGACCATAAGGAAGGTGGGAGGGGATCATGCCCTTGGTTCCCCCCTCTTCCCTTTTTTAACACCATAAATAAATAACCTGAGTATGTATAAGCTGGCCGCCTGTTAGCAATGTGGGTTTATTTTCAAGGCTTTGCATATATATGCAGGCATTACATTTCTGTTATAAGTTTTACCACTTTACCACTTCCTTGAAACTAGCAGAATTACAATTAATTGCCAATGCATTTTAAATCATTAATGGTTTTCATTATTACAGATTTCAAAATACTCTTTGCAAAAGAAGCTTAACGAAATGGTAAGAGCTACAATAGCTATAAAAATGTCAAAGGCTTGCATCCTCATTTTTTGCTTCTGTTCATGAAAGGATGGTTTCTCTCATGAAATGACCCCTTTCCATGAATGCAACCATTATTCTGTGAGTGGAAGATCCTTTTTTCATGTAGAAAAATGTTAGAGTTCTTTGCATTTTATAGTTACAGGTTATAGAGGTGTTGGTATATATTCCAATATCCTCCTGCATATTGCAGAGCTGCTTATCCAAACTACCCTTAATCTTTGGATTTATTTATTTCTTTGTTGAAAAAAATGGACTTTATTTTGTGTAGCATTATTTTTCTAACTTTCCTTGCTAGTATAATAACTTAAGTGTTTGCGAGGAAAATTACAGTTAAACTTTATGGTTTGGTTAGACTTACCGGTACTTCTTCTTTTCAGGCTAATATTTATAATTAAAATGGTATGAAAGATGCAGGCAGTGTGTTACTCTTCTTCCAGTGTAACATAGAAGAATTAAGTGTGCCAGTTCAGTTTAGTCACTCTGCTGAACCACTTTTGAAATTAAAGAGAGCTGTTGAAACATTGCTAAGCTTGATTGACTAAAAGCTGTGAAAATTCTGCTGCTGCTCAACTGGAAAGAATAAAGATAATATTGTCAGACCATTATAAACTGTGATTTTAATTAAGAAGCTCAAAAACTAGAGTCCGGTTTAGCCTTAAGTACCATGACATTTGTACTGAAAGTCATCTTCAACGCTACAGTGATTTTACACAAAATATGGTGAAATTGAATAATGTGTCCTTTGACCTGGGAGATAAGGCTACAAGTTAAAGATCAAAGGCAACATAAAATGTGTTTTGTCCTATTTCACTTTTAAGTTAGGCTTCTTGTTTAAGAAGTATGTGTAATCTATTTTATCTATACAAATATTAAAGTAATGATCATGCAAAATTATTGCAAATAATCTATTTATTCTAGTAAACCATGTCCAAGCTTGTAAACTGTTCCTGTGCTTGCAAAAAAATTGTTTGCATAAAATTTGTTGTACGCATGCATATGCACAACTAAGAGGAAAGAGATAAACTATGTGACAAGTTATGGCATTTACTCATGCATAGAACTGCACCAGGAGAGGCTTGTTAGCTTTCTACTTAACATGGCGGTCTAGGGTGTCTGCTTTTTGTCGATACTCAAGTTATTCCACTGTCTGAAACAACAGGCTAGGTGACTATGCAAGAGAGGGTTTACTTACCACTACACACCCCAGCCTCTCCTTTCCAATGGGATAGGCTTCTCTCTTGAGCAGAAGTGCTCAGTTCATGAACAAGTGCCCCAACCTGCCATTACAAATGACTGACACATCTACCTGCAAGCAGACCTACTCTCCAAACAAATCTCCTCAATGGTAATAAAGACGCTACCGTTAAAAAATTCATATTCATGTCAGCGTTAGGGCTGAGTTTCATTTCATATTCAGAATTTGGCCTTTGCCACATGGTAAGTTCAATACATATTACAGCTTCTCACATAGCCAAGTGATTGCTTGGTTTCTCTGCTACCTAGGCAGATTGCCTTTTAACTGACAGTGAAGTAGGGGAATGTTATTAGCCTCATCATCAGTTGAAAATAATTTGGAAAACAATCAGACAACTACTTGGTCACGCAGCAAGCTGAAATGTGTATTAAACCTGCTGCATGGTTTTAGCTCGTCTTGTTGTGAGAACTGAGGTTTCACAATAAAGTTAAAAGAGGAAAAAGTAGTTTCAGAACTGAAGCCTTTATATTTTGGAAGTACCAAGATGGTTGGCATAAATTTTAACATCCAAATTAAATGAACATAAGTTATTTTGCAGCCAATTAAATGTAGACCCTTTGAAAATAGTAAACTAGGAGCACACATAGCAGGACATAGCATAACTGGGTGCAGCATTTGCACTTATACTTACTGTGACATGAAATCACTGGGCAAGGCATACCCGCTTATTTTAGAGTACAGGAACTTCCAAGCAGAAGAACAAGAGATAAGCAGGGATAGTTGAGAGCCAATGCAATAATAGAACAATAAATGCAAGGAAATAGTTCTGAGGTCATTTTGACCAGAAGAGTGTTTGAATAATTAACCCAGTGACATTAGAAAGACCCAAACTTAGAAGTCATACTTGACCTTCTCAGGAATTAAAATTTATGAACTAGAATCTGCTCAGTGGCTTATGTTATGATAAATTAGCATATAATATTGGTCTTGACAACTGAATCCACACATATATTCACTGTTAGTCTCTTAAACTTCTATCTTTAGTTCTATGCCCCCGCAAAGGAGTATGTCATTGAAATGGAATATAATCTGTTACTAATTTTGGGAAAAAAATGTGTCACCCTTCAATAAAACAATATAATAACACCATATATATGCTGCCGTGTGCTGCTTTGGAAGGAAGGGCAAAATATAAATGTAATAAGAATAAAGCGTACAAAACCAAAATAGCAGAAGCAGCAGTTTTTTAAAAAAACTTACACAATTCAACAGATTGGATAAAACCATAGTTTATATTGGGTTACATGATATGCTAAAATGCCCTGGCAAGTACAACTTATGGCACCTAAATGTAATGTGTTTCTAATGTTGTACACTGCCTTGAGATCTTTTGAAAAAGGGTGGTATATGTAGCAGGGAGAGAAATAGACAAGAGTCACAGATGATGATTGCAGAGTTCTGGCAACTTGTTGAAAATAATTTGGAAAACTTGTGGTAAAAGGGGGGTCCTAATCCAGCTGTTATAGCTAGAATTGTGCTTTGACAGTTTGGTTACCTAACTTCAGGGGTCCATCAGTCTTGTCTGTTTACACCAGGGGTGGGGGCCCTTTTTCTGCCAAGGACTGCATTCCCTAGGGGTAATTTTTTTGGGTCGCTTACTAGTTGTGGTTGAAGCTGGGGTTTGCAGTGGGAAGGGTTGGAGCCAGCAGTTGGTAGGACTGAAGCCAAAAGTAGGTGGAGCATCCACTTTCCTCTTTGTGCCATCCCTTTTCTCTGTCCCCGCTTTTCTTCCTTTATCCTTTCCATATTACATCTGCCATCTTACTCTAGCAGAGCACAAAGCATGCTTCAGTAGAACATTCCTGCTAGGCTTTGTCATTGCTCTGTTGGAGTGTTACCCAATCCTCTCAGGAAGCTGCACACTGCAGCAGGGGAAGAATGAGAGTGGTGAGCAAGCTACTTTTGGGATAAACTTACCTGTCATTGCCGATCTTGGTGTTAAAGAACTTGGTTAAACTTCCAAAGAATGCCTTTAGAAGGGGTAGCAAACTCACATATTGTGACCACATCCTGCCCCACTAGAGTTTCTTTATGGCAAGAGTGGAGAACATTTTTGGTCCATAGTGAAAAGCTTTATCACATCTTTCTCCTATGCCACTGCACTCTGTGCCTGCATTTCTGTTTTTAAAAACAGCCAGGAGATGGGTGGTGTGTGGATCTCCCTGTATCACACATAGTTTGATCTTTGTTATAGGGGAGCAAGAGAAGTGCCTGCATGCAATTGTTTGGAGTTGTGGAAATAAAAATAATAACAAAATACATAATAATAATAAATTAATATCTACAGAAAGCTAAAAACAGATTAAAGCACATGTTGACACATTTTGCCTGGGCTTCAAGACTGAAAGTGCTGGTTCTGACCAGGAAAGCCTCTGGTGATTCTCTGTATCACTTGTTGCCTTTTCCATACCATTAGCAATGATATTCCTGACAGTGGGAGTGGGGTGGAAATAGGGGAGGCACAGTTCTACAGTGGCTTCTGTCCTACCTTACAGGGATCTTTAATAACTGTGCTGGAAGATTATTGCCCTTCCACGTGGAATGTCAGCACAATTTCTATGTATGCTTATTAAGAAGTAAGCTCCACTGTGTTCAATGGGGCTTACCTGTCAATAAGTGTGTTTATCATTCCTGCATCATCTAATTTATAAAGTTAATACATCATTCAATGTGAAAAGTTTGTCTTTAACTATTTTCTGTTCTTTCTTTAACGCAGGAGCAAAAGTTGCAATTACATGTGTTAGCAAAGGAGGACCATCAAAAGAGTCTGAACGAAGTTGAAAAATGCCATACAGTTATCACAAGTCAGCTGAGAAAAATAAAAGACGCTCATGCGAGATTAGAGCAGAATGGTAAATAAATTATGTGATGAATCTAGGACATGATCCAGCCCTTATGTGTGAAGGCTGAGAAATACAGCAAAACCCATGGGAGCAGGGGAGAATGGCAGCTTACCCCTTATTGGTGGTCTTCCACAAATATTGGGGGATGAGAAGGAAGTGACTAGATAGACAGAAATGTAGTGGCACACCCACAGCCAGCAACCGGATACAAATACAAGATCGAGGGAGGCAGGGAGCAGGACATTTAATCAGTTCATATTTGCTCCTCCCCAAGTCCTGAGATGTGGCATATTAAGACTATTATTATTATTATTATTATACTCTATTTACAGCAAAAAACAAAACATAATGCCACTATCAATACAAAAAATTATATATTCAAGATAAATTTAACCAACCATCCTTGACTAACACCTGTTGTTCATAAATTGTACCTAATAGTGCATGCTGTTGTACATCATCCTTATATAGATAGTGTCAGGTGGTTCAGTTGGTGGCCAAACTAACTCTAGCTTGATGACAGTGTGACAGATGACACAGACAAGCTGTTTAACTTGTAGGGAGGTGCTTCACAAACTGCTCTGTTAAGTGTCACCCCCCCTCCAGCTGCATCAAGGTTTAACAAGGGCAGTACTTCAGAAAGCTGCTTTCTATAGCACCTCCCCACTTTAAAACAGGGTGGGAATTGTGGTGAGCTATGAGGGGAGAGAGGGGGGCTTGGGTTGACTGAGAGGGTTGGTCAGATGTAACAGAAGGAGGAGTTGGCCTGGTGTAGGGAGAAAGGAGCAGTGATTACTACTTAACCAATCAGACAATTAAAGCACTCCTTCCCATCACAGGAGGTACACAGTTACGAAACACTGTCATCATCTGTAAACCACTCAAAATCATTTTTACTCAGAATGGACCAATTAAACATTAATTTAATTTCAGAGGGTCTGTTCTGAGTAAAATATAGCTGAATACCATCCTATGTATTAAATATTCTTAAAATTCTATTCTTAAAAATCGATTATCTTTTCAAAACAAAGATGTATGAGATTTTAATATATTTTCAATATTTTAATATAATTTCATGTGCAAAGTAAATGCTTACAAAATGATAAATATATTATTATTATTATACATTAAAATATTCAATATATATTAGCTGGTTCTGTTCAACAAGAAAATAATGTATTTCCTGTACTAACTGCATTGCACTTTTACAGCAGAGGAAATTCATATGATAGTGCAGCAACAATGGTAATCACCATGTATATTCTGAGCATGAAACTACTGTCTCTTGAAAAATCCTATGGAAGGTCATGTATTGAACAAGAAATGTCTTCCACTTTCCAAACTACTAATATTAATCTCTTTTTGCTTAATCACATGTAAAAAATTGATAGATTTAGGTGTTATTTCAGTATGCACCAATTTTATGCTGCATAAATATTTTACAAATATATGGCAGGTGGGTGTCAAAACCTGATTTCTAAAAAAAACTCCACCCACCTCCAATTTAAGAAGTGAAATATATGAACTCTATAAGACAAAAGTGGAATATAATATATGAAACTGAGTAATCACACATACAGCTGATTACTCCTATTTTCCAGAGGGATTGTCAACATCTGCCTCTGGACATAATTTCTCCACAAGAAAACAAACACATACAGATTCTGTAGGTTACATTTATTCTGTAGAAAATTAAGACATAAAAGTATTTTAATATTAGTTCTTTACTTTTTTATCTTATCCAAACCCATTCGTAAGTTGTGGAAGCAATTCAACTCAATAAGAAATTGAGAGCAGTGAACGCAAGACAAAAGTCTGAGATGGATAACCTAAAAGAGGTAGGTGTATTGTATTTTATTTATTTAATTATATATCTATCCCACCTCTTCTCAAAGTGGTTGGCCAAAAGCTAAAAATGAAGGGAATATGAAAAGGCTGCAACTTATCCAATTAAATGTGTATGAAATATAGAAATATAAAATTACCATATATCTGCTTAATCCTGCTTAAGAGCAGCCTAAACATGAAAGTTTTACAACACTTTCAGGAGGCATGCAGACTTAGGTTTTAACAGACCCTAGGGGAGGTGTGTTCTAAAACGGAGGAGTGGACATCCAAAAATATCTCCCTCTGTATCCTTGCTGTTTGAACTTTGTGATTATAATCAAGAACGGATGCTCAGCTCGTCTTAAAAGTCGCAGTGGATTTTATGTGAGAGATTAGTCTCACAGGTCTGTTAGGCCTGAGCCAGCAAGAGATTTGGAAGTCAAAGCCAGCAAGCAGAATTGTGCCTTGAAAGTAACGGGAAGGCTCTGCAATAGTTTTATAGGCCCTTGGCAACATACCCTTGAGAGTAGGTGGGCTACACCAACTAGTATTTGTAAACAGACAGTGTAATGTATTAAGGGTGAATTGATATGACAGTGAATGATTGCATGGGCTTTTCCATGGATCCCATTAGCATCCAGTTTTTATGTATACTTACTTACATGTTCAGATTGTGGGCAGTTCAGGCTGTAGTCATAAGTCTTCAGAAACCAAAGAACCCATATGCAAGTTGATACCTGGAGCTGGTGTGGTGAAAAATTTGTAAAGAAACTGCCCTCTTCCAATCTCTCCTGTGAATTTCGGCAATGTCACTCCTTATCCCACTTCAAACTGCTAGGTAGATTGCATTCCTCTACTAGAGTTATGCAACAAAATAGCCCAGACAACAGCTTGAGCGACACCCAACTTTATGCAGACAGACATCGCCTTTCTTTCCTCTCCCATGCATCCACCTGTCCCAGGGTTCTGCCAACTTCTTCTGTTCTGCTGGCAGATGGGCACTGTTGGAACTCTCTATGAACAGATTGCCCTCTGCCAGAACCATAGCAGCTGAGCAACCTCTCTAAGCTCTTTAGAATCCTTCCCCATCATCAACAGGCAAATAGATGTCAATACAAAAAAGAAACAGAATTTCCACAATAATTTGAGTGTTTATTTCCCATACCGACAGGTTTTTGGGGAGGGGAGGAGTGAGAATGAGATCAGTGTTGATGACAATAGTTTAGCATTCTTTTTTTTGCATTTTAATAGGGTGTACATCTTCTCATTGGCATATGGTGCCTTTTAAAATCCTTTCAAAAATTACCTGCATTTTATTAATTTTATTAAATTGGTAGCTTGGGTATTTGGGTAGCTTGGCATTCATAAAATTCAGCAGCTCAGATAATAACCATTTCTACTTTCCACTGTTATATGATTTTGTCCAGAACAGTTAAACTATTGGATTGTGATAAGGGGAAATTCCACTTTTATGAAGAAAAGTTAAACAGACCAAACTTAGTTGCTGCTAGATAAAACTATTGCCATTCTGAATGCTTGGTTCAGTGCTGTGGCATCATGAAGAATTCTTGATATTATCTACAAACAGCATTCATAACCTTTGCTATTTGTCTGAGTAAACGTCAGAGCACTCAAGGAGAGAGAGATACTGAACAGGCTACCCCATACAAAAGAGGGAGGGGTGGGGGAAAGATGCAATATTTATGACTCCAGAGACTATACATTGTAATTTAATAAGATCAAAGCCTGTACTGTTTATTTGCTGTACTAGTTGCTTTAAACAAGCTAGGAAGGGCAGCAGACAGAATTGTGAAATAAATATAGTTGCAAAATATTAACATTTTAAAGGTAAACACAGGTCAAATATATTAAACTAATGTATTCTTAACTCTTCTGGGATGAAGCAGTGAGAGTACTTAGAATAATTAGTGATCTTCGTTTCTCCTTCTGTCAGTTGTTTAGAGTAGCAGCTCTTGTGGACCTTCTGGTATCATTGCAACACACAGTATCAGCCACAAACTAATGCAATGTTCATTTATTTCTATTTATAAAAAGGGCAACAGTGAAGCATTAAAAACACCTATTTTTGTGAAAGCAGTGTAAATCTAAAATGTAAAAAACGTATGGGTAACCACACAAGGGACCTCTAACTGTGAAACATCATTTCAAAGATAAGCTGTCACTGTCAATTTTATTTATATTTAATGCCGTTAATATTCTTGTCTCTGTATTTTGCTTAGAAGGGCATTAGTTGGAGGCGGAAAGATGTTTTGTCTTGCTTGGCATTGCAGAAATAATCTTGGGTGAACTATTTATGGTTGTTTCCTTATTAAGGAGCTAAAGAAAGTTACAGCAGACTTGATAAGGTCCAACGTCACTTGTCAGCACAGAGTGGGAGATGAAAATCTCAATCTTACAGCAAAGGAATGGGAGTTGAAAGAGCTACAGCAAAAATATTCAATGGTATTTGATAATTATTTTTTGCCAGTTAAGATTTCATGTTATTAATTTATAAAAAATAGATCTATACTGATATTTTAATAGGTGTTTTCAGTGTGGTTGCACTGTTTTAAATTCTATAGTACTAGGCAACTATAGTAAATACGCAGTGCACTGTTAAGTAGTTTAATAGTTCCTATACTATATATAGTATAGTGTATAGTATATAGTATAATGGTCATGCTGGATGTTAAAATCCTTTTATATTTTTCTGTGTAAAATCTGTTATAATACTGTTGAATGGTAAACATGGCTATATAATATTGTTAGGGTACAATCCAATTGCACTTTGCATCCTCCCATTACCTCCTACGCTCACTGCTCTGTATACAGGAGTTTCCTGTTATCTGACCCCTCTTTTCTGCACTCTCTCTCTCTCATGGGGTGCTGTGCTTGCAGCACAAACCATAAGGGGCCAATGACATGGTTTATTTCATTTATAGGAGAGAGAATTTAATATAAGACTCACTGAAGAAAATGCACAGCTTAAGGAAGAAAAGCAGGTAATTTATATATTAAGAATATATTATATATCAGTGACATTTATTAAGAACATGTGCAATTAAAATTACAGCTTTGTATAGTAAACTTTGTAGTTTTCTGAGATATGTATACTTTTAGGCCTTTTTTATTTTTATTATGTGGTTGAACAGTTCCTTTTGTACCGTAGCCCAGCCAGTATGAAGCTGCAAGATGTTAACTGATGGCAGTCATTAAGCCATGTTGTCAAAGGATGAATCCATATAAAGTTAAAATAAGAGTGCTTAGAGTCCTATGGCCTGGGGGGAAATGTACGACCATTGTTGATAAGGCCTTCCCTGGTTACTCAGATAAATAGTTGAATCAGGACTGACCCACCCATGAGACAAGGTGAGGCGACCACTTCAGGTGGCAGGATCCACAGGGACAGCAGATCCTGTCTCCAAAGAATGTATTGCCTGCTGCTGCTGTGAAACAGCTGCCGCACACTCCTTGGATCTGCCATGTTGGAAGCTCCCCCTTGCCACCTTTACAGCGACCTCTAGGTGAATAGGAGGCACATTCTCCCCTTGTTCCTGATGTAGGTATTCACTCACTCATTCTTCCCTGGTGGTTGTGGTGGTGCCATTTTGTGGCTTGCCTCAGGTACCAAAATGTCTTTGGCTGGCTCTGAGTTGAATCCAAACATTTCTATTCAGAAGTAAGCCCCATTAAGTTCCGCGAGACAAACTCTCAGGTAAATGTATGCAAGATTGCAGCCTTATAGTCAAAGGATGCTCCTTGACTTCATCATCACAACTGAAACTTTAGATTCTAGCAGTGGGTTGGGAGCACTTTACTACCAAAATTTCACCTCCCAGCTCCCAAAGACATATGCATGAGATTGTAGCCTTAAATTGTGGATGTTGTGCTTTACCTAATCTGCTAATGCATTTTAAGAAAACTAAGAAAATATTTTATTGCTGTAGAAATGGTAAACAAACACTCCACAAATACTTTATAATAGTAAGCCTACTCAAAGACAAGCTAAATTAATATTTATTTATTTATTTATTTGGACGAGGTATTCAATCTGTAAAACATTTGTGTGAGTTTTACTACTGGCATTATAGATGTTTGATTTCAGCGTATTTTGAATTGAGAATCTCAATTATATAACTACTTTAAATCATATACAATGAGTTTGGTGATCTAATACTTGTTTTCACAATGCATGATACAAATTTGCATGACTTAGAGCATCTCTAGTATTGAAACCTGAAGACCCAAGAAACATATTAATTTGATGTGAAATAATACATCCTGAATTGGTAATGCTGTTTAGGTTTACCAATAGAACTTTACTGACGTGACTGTTAAATTATGAACCTGTAATTAGTTATCTTTATATATATTTTTCCCCTCCTCCCAATATTGTGCATGTTGCTTGGAAGCTCAGAATGGTCTAGCATCTTCATAGTCATGGGAGCAATAAAACGCTGAATTTCAGCTGCAGCAGTTTGAGACTTCAAGTTGTATGAGATTAACCACTACTTCATACCCCTCTGACCTTCAAGCCAATATGCCATTATATTCTCCCAGTCTTTTACCTTTGACATTCAGGATAAGGAGGCCTCTGGTTATGATTGAACCAAGTCTTCCTACACAAGTATAACAATAGCAACATTTAAATAAAGAAGTTACAAATATATATGCATATCCTGTTGTGCTCAGCTTTACAGAATAATCCTGTCATTTAAAAGAGAATGCATTTCTTTTATTAAAAAGGAAATGATTGCGTCTCTACAACATATGCAGCAACTGCTCTGCAGACAAACTGAAGCTAATGCCAGAATGTCATTGAATGAACTAGAAGAAGCATGTCAGGTCAGATATTTCTTGATTAGAAACTTGATGGCAATCTGCTAAATAATTTTATAAAAATTGTTGTTGTTGTTACCCACCCCCTTCACCCTAAGATCCCAGGACAGGTTACATTTTATAATAAAACATTAAAAACAAATTACAAGATTTAAAATACTTTAGAAGGTATTTTAAACTTGTTAAAAAGATTTGTCATATGCTCTTTAGAACTTATGACTGTCACCCTATCAGGCTGAACCCTGATGGCTTTCCATAGAGCTGGATGAGGCAACATGATAATTATAGTAAATTTCAATTTTAGTAATTTAGGATATGCACTATTCTTCCATGCATATTTCTCCAAAGCACAGTGTTGCGATCACGAAGGGGGTCCTTTCCCCACTGCTATTGACCAGGTGTGCTTATACTCTGCTGAATGCAATGGAATCTGCCTGGCTATTTCTGACAAAATGGGGGCCTCACATATTTCATATACTAGATCTCCTAGTGTGCAACATACTATAACCAGGCATTTTGTTGAGTCAGCATGTATGCCAGGGGTCTGAAAATGAGTATGTTGCTATTTAGACAGCACCTATTTAGACAAGGTTACCACATCAGCAGTTTATAAACTTATGAATGGGAGAAAGCAGAAGATAAAGGCAGTTCTCACAGTACTAGAATGCAGGGTCAAATCAGTGAGTTAAAAGGCAGCCAGCTAAGTGCAACAGAATGAGGGCCTTTTTCAACCAAAGACATAGTAGGATTGCATCTAGTGTAAATGCTGCATGAATGGAAAGAGCTTCCATTCATGGAAGGAAAGTTGCACTCATGGAAGGATGCCATCCATATGTATAAATCTCTTCTGTTCCTGGAGGTTATTACAGTGAATGCAACCTCTAGTTAAGAGGTGTGATGATGGCCATGGCTGCTATATTGGCTTTAAAAAACCCCAATTAGGCAAATTAATGGAGGATAGGTCTACAAACAACTGTTAGACAGTTGAAAGGAATGAAATCTCCATGTTTGGAGGCAACATACGTCTGTTTACCAGATGCTTGAGACAAGCAGGGATGGCCATCCATTATGCTCTGCTAGTATGCTTCCAGAAGCCTTTGCCTGACCATAGCAGAGAAAGAATGATGGCTCTTTAGTCTAATACAGCAGCAAACTTTGCACATCCTTTCTGTCAGATTTGTAATTTGTTCTTATGCTGGTAGACAAAAGAATCTTCCTATAATATAACCTGCTTAGAGTAGTTCTATCAGCAATTTAACTAGCAGTGCATTCAGCAAAACTGCATAATGATGGCATCAGGAACCAGTATCAGACAATACTCTGCTACCTACGGTATGTGTGTGTTGGTGGTGGGAATCATGCCTCCCACTCATTGCATCAGTTCCCTTTCTGAGGCCAGAGGACATCCACATGAGAGTATAATACTTTAATGAAGCATACACGTTAAATGCAATGTATGTAGGCTTGGATAGCATAGTTTATGTTTTAGATAAAATCTAGTAATTGACCATGTGATTTGGGCCTGTGTATTTATGCCCTGTTGAAAATATATAGCTGTGCAAGGACGCCTTGCAGCCATGTCGGTGGAAGAGCCATATTGTGTTTGCAGGGACGGAAGGAGTACAGGCAGTGACCATTCTAGGTGTGTCAAATTGATGCATGGTTGCTGACACGTAGGTCTTTTTGGATTCGTAAAAGAGCGGACTGGGTTTACGCATGCGGGCCCAGGAACGGAAATTGCTTCAAACAGGGCCAAAGAGTTTTAGAATCCTGTGTAACGAACCTTGACCTCTGGTTCCATTAATTTTTAAAATGATTTTACATTTCACTTTTTTATAAAATCTGTGAAAGATTTTTTTTTTTAAACCTCTCAAGCAGTAAATGGAACCATATAGAGGGAAAAATGCATGGAAAGGATACATCAGGTCTCTTTTCTCCCTCAAGCATTCTATATGTTTTGATTCATTTAAAAAGAAAGCAACAACAGCAAAATTCAAAACTAACTGTGCAGTATCCCGACCACAATTAGCGAAGGCGTCTATCAATCTAGATGGACTCCACTGGCCATGCTGGCTGGAGCTGTTGAGTCCAGACCATCTGGAGGGCCACACATTCCCCACATTCTAGGTAAATCTTACACTTTTTTCTTTCATTCTCCAAATAATTACCGTAGTGTGCATAGCCAACAGTGTTTCAGAAATGTTCAGTGTCATATAGGCTCAGAAGTACTGTCTGTAGAAAAAGGCAACGCAGCAAATAATTAATTTTGAAAGAGAGCTTTTATGGACTCTTCCCAACCCCAGAAATGGTTTTAAAGAATCACAGAAACCATGCATAGTCACCATTTATCTAAATGCACTAACACTGTTTACATTGGCAAATTTGATCACATCATCTTATATTAGGTAGTGGATACACTGGGTTGTATCCCTTTTATTCATTTTTCAAAAATGTGAAGAGGGCAAAATTGTATAGTACCTGAGAGATGTATGAGAATTTTTACTACTGATTTATGCAAGATTACTTTAATTTATCAATGTGACAGCAAAGCTGACAATGAGTTAATCCAGAAATGTTAAGACAAGTATGGCAGTTTAAAATCCTTCTTAGTGTACTGCCTTGCACACTGCTGGTGCTACGTAAATGTGAAGTAGCAGTAGAAATAGCATACCAGTATTCTTTTAACACAGATTTAATGACATTGAACCAACTTAAAAATGAAATGGGAAAATCAAACAAGAAAAACTACAGACTGGAATTTTTGCAATGGTGTTTCACAATCCTTAAATTAATCTGAACTCTATATTATATGGAATGTTAATAAAATTCAGGTTTGATTATTGTAATAAAAATATGTTCTAGGATGTGCTGTAGTGTTTATCTTCGCAAACAAAGGTTTAGAATGTGCTACATTTCATATTTCTTAGCTCTGCACTTTATATTACTTTTTCAGCACATTAAAACTTATGCAGTGAAACTGAATAATGGCAAGTATTTTTATACCCTTTTATAGCCATTTCTTTTTCATAACCTCCCCCTGTTTCCTGTTAGCTAAACTATAAGCACCTTTCTGTTAATTTATGAAAATTATTGTTGTGATAGCACATTATCACTGATCTGTATGGCACTTTCAGCATGTTAGAAGAAAAGGTCCAAGCAACATAAAACACATCAAAATTCATTAATGTGGTATTGATTATTTTTTGGATAATTAATTTTATTGCAGACCCTTGAAAGAGATAATGAGCTGCAAAGGGAGAAGGCAAAAGAAAATGAAGAAAAGTTCTTTAATCTTCAGAATGAATATGAGAAAACACAAGCAACTTGGAAAAATGAAGTAAGGTTCCTCCCCCCCCCATTTAAATACTACTGAATTAACAAGAAAAACATTTAAAATAATTCCAAAAGTTCAATAAGCTATTATTAACTAAAACAAGAACAGGCATATTTTAGAAATCCATCTAGTTCATACATTGGAGACATTAGAATAATTGTTTGAGAGCTTTTAGGTATCTCAGTACGAGATACGTTTTCCTCAACTATGACAGGACCTCAGTGAATTGAAAGATTTATCCATAGTTACTTCTTTTAAATTTTAAATTTCTAATCCAGAGGAACAAATCCAAGTATCAAAACTGATTTCTATACATTTCTACTATAAATAAAAAATACTGCCTTGAGTGGAGGATGCCAATATTGGTGAGGTTGTTACTGAAGATTTCAGCGTTGCTGTCCTTTTCACTATGGCCTGGCCTCTTGATTCTAGACATATCCATGTAGCCCAGGAAAATGTACAAAATGTAAAAGGAAGGCCATCAGTGAAGGACCTTCCCTTTCTTAAACTCAGGGATTCTGTTTTAAGAATTTTAGCTCATTTTTTTCTTAGCAGTGTTCCTTTGTGTGTGGAAGCATTGTGCTGGAGTACTTGCTCCCCCCAGTCTCACCTTTACTACAGATTCTGGAGCCCCTGAAGTTCAGAGCTGAGTGTAAATACAGAATAGACAAATATACTGTAAGGGACGGTAATCCAGAGGCCTTTACAAAGGACAGCCACCCTGACGGTTGGTTCCATTTCCAACCATTGAATGGTCATCTTGTGCCTTCCATAGTAATTGCTTAATGTTGAAAGAACTGCATTTGGAATACTGTTTACAATTGTCGTCACCTTCCCTCAAGAAGGGTATTGCACAGTTAAAGAAGGTCCAGAAAAGGGCACCTTAAGTGATCAAGGGGAAGGGAGAAAACTCCTATGAGGAAAGATTGTAGAATTTGGGACTATTTGGTTTAGAGAAAAGGTAAGCAAGAGGCGACATGATAAAAGTTTATAAGATTACGCATGGCATGGAGAAAATAGATATAAAGTTTTTATTCCTCCCTCATAACACTAGAAATTGTGGACAGCCAGTGTAGCAGAATGCTGGAAGAATCATGACAGAGAAAAGAAAATACTTCTTCAGAGAGCATAGAAAAGGAAATTGATCCCACAGGATGCAGGGATGGCACCCAACTTGGATGGCTTTAAAAGAGGATTAGAAAAATTCATGGAGGCTATGTTCTACCTCTGAATACTAGGCGCTGGGAATCATAGGTGGGCAGAGTGCTGCTGGGCTCATATCCTGCTTGCAGGCTTCCCACAGACATCTGGTTGAGCACGGTGAGAACAGGATGGTAGACTGGATGGGCCATTGGCCATTGATTCAACAGGCTTATCTTATGTTCTTTTATGGAGGGGTGCCAACAGTTGCTGAAGAGGGGAGCAAATTTCATAGAGGTGTAAATGTCTGTGAAATACAGTGGTACTTTGGGTTACAGATGCTTCAGGTTACAGACGCTTCAGGTTACAGACTCTGCTAACCCAGAAATAGTACCTTGGGTTAAGAACTTTGCTTCAGGATGAGAACAGAAATTGCGCAGCAGCATCAGGAGGCCCCATTAGCTAAAGTGGTACCTCAGGTTAAGAACAGTTTCAGGTTAAGAACAGACCTCCAGAACAAATTAAGTTCTAAACCCAAGGTACCACTGTACCCATTTTCCCATTTCAGCTCAATAGTAATAGAAACGTGCTCTTTTTTTAATTGCAGGTTGCCAAGACAGGTTATGAAAATCAAATGCATACAAGCCAAACAGGAAACAAATATACAGAAAAATCAAAAGAAGTTACTAATAATCTTGAACAAAGAGACATTGGATTAAAAACTACTCGGTCTTTGAATTTGGATGAAATAAAAGCAAAACAAAGCAATACTGATATAAACACAGGGGAAGAGGAATCAATTTGTGTTGAAGGTGTGTGTGTGTGTGTGTGTGTGTGTGTGTGTGTAATTACCGTATAAAAAAAACCAGTCCAGAAGATGTTGATCTAAACTAAGTGTGCTAAAGAAAAACTAAAATAAAATTATTTTTCAGCTATGGTAACTAAAATATATAGGCTAAAATGTATTATCAGAATCCTAATACCCCCACCCTGATAGCCATGAGAGCATTAGCACCCCCACACCATCCAACAAATAATTGTGGGTGGGGAATAGGATGTCTGCGCTTCTTTACTTACTTCAGCAGGACAGAACAAAGCCAGGCTGATAAAACTATGAGATGCCAAGTAAGGGCAATTAGATTATGGATTTCAAGGGTATGGAATGAGTGAAAAGCTAGGAATGCTTCTTGCAGTAAAACAAACAGGGCTGCTGATGTTCTAGACAAAGTTCTGGGCCTTAGTGATAAATTTAAAACTGACTTCTGATTGGCATCCATCTGAGAGTTCTTAAAGAACTGAAATGTGTAATTGTTTTATCTTCTAATAAAAGATGTAACTTGCCACTAAAATCGCCTTCCATATATCCGATGACTAGTGACACCAACTTCTAAAAAGAGATGAAGAGAGGATCCAGGCAATTACAGGCTGGTTATTTTAACATCTGTTCCAGGACAACTGGTGGAAAGATTATTAAAGATAGAATTATCAAGAATATAGAAGAACAAATCTTGCTGAAGCTGAACAAGAATAGCTTTTGCAAGGATCACTCACTAATACAATCATAGAATTGTAGAGTTGGAAGGGACCCTGAGAATCATCTAGTCCAACTCCCTGCAGTGCAGGAATATGCAGCTGTCCTATACAGGGATCAAACCTGTAACCTTGGTGTTTTCAGCACCATGCTCTAATCAATTGAGCTATCTTTTAGATTTCTTTCAGAGTGAAAACAAGCGGTCTTTACTTATATTTTCAAAAAGATTTTGTTAAGTTCCCTCACCAAAGAATCCTGAATAAGCTTAGCAATCATAGAATTAGAGGTGATGTCCCTTTGCAGATCAGTAACTGGTTAAGGAATCGGAATTAGGAGTAAATGAACAGTTCTCCCAATGGAGTCTTCCTGGGATCAGTATTGGGACTTTTGCTGTTTAAGTTTTTCATAAATGAGAAAGAGTTACGGGTGAGCACTGAAGTAACCATATTTGTTCATGGTATCAAATAGTTCAGTGTGGTCAAAAAGGGATGGCAAGGAGCTGCAAAAGGATGTCTCAGTCTGGGTTAATGGGCAGTAAAATAGCAAATGTGATTCAATGTAAGTGTGAAATGATGCACATTCTGGGGGGGAAATCCAAATATTTACATATATACTAATGGGATCTGAGGCAACTGACCAGGAATGAGACCTTGTGGTCCTAGTGGACTGACGAAGATGTCAACCCAGTGTGTGGCTGCTTTGAAAAAGGGATTGAAAATATAAGTGCCAATATCATAATGCCTTTATACGAACCTATGGTGCAGCCACACTTGGAATACGGGTTACTTCAGCACAAAAAGGATATTACAGAGCTGGAAAAAATACAAAAAGGACAACCAAGATGATCAAGGAGTTGGAGTAACTCTTCTAATGGGGTCTTTTTAATTTAGAAATTAAAGTTCTAACACTAGAACTCTGAGCCATCCAATAAAGCTGAACGTTGGAAGATTCGTGACAGATAAGAGATAGTACTTCTTCACAAAGTGCATAGTTAGGACTTGGCTCCCACAATATGTAGTGATAGCCACCAACTTGGATGGCTTTAAAAGAGGATTAGACAAACCCATGAAGGAACTATGATTAAAGTGTCAATACATCCCTTATATGAACTATATTTGAAAGCATTAATCCTTCCAGTTTTCATCATTAAAATCTTTTCACCCAACAGATTTGGATTGTCTTGAGAATATTATGAATGAAGACAATGTGGTTTGCCATTTCAATAAAAATCGAAAGGAGGCTTCTCCAAGCAAAGTTATCTGCACAGCTCATTTCATTACTCCAGAACTAACCTGTGGGTCAGGAGTTGCTGGGTGTGGAGGAACAGCAGCCGCAGGAAAAGAAGACGGAAAGGAATTTGATAAAATACAGACAAGGATAGAAGTAAACTCCTCAAACAGTTGCTATTCATTGCTGGAAGAACCCAAGATGCTCTTAGAAAGCACTGCAGCTTTGGATTGTTCTACTCCAGATACTGATCATTGTACTAAACACAATGAGCATCTAGAGAGAAATGTAAGGAATAAATTTATTTTTGAGATAAATGAAAATATTAACAATGCACCCCATGAGGGAGCTTCTTCCACAAATAAGGCACTCACTGAAGAATCCAAAGTTCAGGATATTACTACTAGTGAGGAAATTACAAATGGCCTCTCAAAGACTGAAATTAGTTCCATCTTGTCACAAAAGGTGGAGAATAATTACACAAACCTGCACAATGTGTGCTTTGATAAAAATGATGACATTTGTAAAGAAACACCAAGTCAGAGCTCCAGTTCCACAATTTCCAATATTCTTTTATGTAAAGAGATTAATACTAATCCTGAAGAAATACATAGTGATAATGCATGCGAAAACAACAAATGCTGTGAACAAAGTAGTACTTGCAGCACACAAGAGAAAATTCCACCTTCACCTGCTTCTTCAAATGACAATTTAGGTGTAAATACTCTGATTACCACTGATGGGAACATGAATCATCTGCCTCAAATTATCAATTTTAATTTAAATGCTGAAAACTCATCTAAATCTATAAATGAAATACCAAGCAGACAATCTGATAAAGATGATTCCATACTGACAGAAGTCACAGAAGAGACACCTGAAAGTACAAACGAGTCTTTGTCTCTTCACCTTGAAAATGTATGTGAATCTCAGATTGAAGATTTGAAAGTTAATAAATTTGCAGAAGATGAACAAAAGGAATTGCATACATCCAAAACTACATGTGAACAATCCTTTGTAGTTTGTGAGAAACAGGGCATACAGATAAAAGAAAGGGAAGCGCCATCAAGTAGTCCAGACACAAGGGAAATGGTTGTGAAAGGAAGCACAGAAGAATCATGTTCCTTATCCATAAAGACAAGAGAAGGTTTAGTAAACAGAAGTGGATGGCCACCCTTTGACTCCGCAACTATGTATAAAAAAGCAGAAAAAACTTCAGCAGACTCAAATTTACCAAGGGTATGTGAAGGTGAAATTCAAACAGTTTGCAATTCAACTTCCAAAAAGGTTCCATCTTTGACAGAAAAGCTACTTTCGCAAGAAGTTAAAAAACAAAGTTCATGGGAAGTAGAGCAGACTATGAATATGAATGCTGCCGTAAGAGAAGATACATTAGGTAAGACATTAAGTGTTTTGTTTTGTTTGGCTTATTATAGTTCTATTTGAATGAATCCCAAAGCAGCTTACAAAAAATAGTAGTAACATCACAAATAAAGCATAAATTGTGTAGAATAAGTAACAAATAATCAGTGAAGGTTACAATCTATAAAACACTGTTAACTAAACTAAAAAATAAGCTAAACATCAAAATTAAAGCAAAAGTTGCATTATATGATTAATATAGCATTTATAATCTATAAAACAAAATAAACTTTGACAAAATAGCTCAAAAATAAGCTGAGCACTGTTATGATCATACACATACTCTCTGCACCCCCTTTACTCAGAATCTTTCACTCTATTCAGCTCATTAAAATGCACATACACATAAAGCCCATGGCAGCAACTTTCTTCTGAAGGACTCTGGTTGGAAGTGGGGCAGCACAGATGAAACTGTCCACTTGCTGATGGCAAACAGTCGCTCTCCCCCAACAGTTCTTCCTCTGGAAGCAGCTCCCTTATGAAGGCTCCTAGGGCTGAAGGGTAGGTCTCCAGCTTTTTATAGGACTACAGTTCCTGTCATCCCTGACCACTGGTCCTGCTAGCTTGGGATGATGGGAGTTGTAGTCCAACAGCAGCTGGAGTCCCAAGTTTGGGAAACGCTGCTTTAGAAGAGTAAAAAGCCTGAGAGTATGGGCACCTTTACAGGCGTAGAGCTTGGTGCAATTCTACCATCCACACCCTTATACATCTAGCTATGTACCGTTGCTAGATTTGAAGGTGTAAACATCAATTTTGATTGGCTACTGACCTTTTTTGGACATTTGGATGGCATATCAATTTGTATGTGTAAATTAAAATGGATGCAGTGGTGGTCATTGTATGGTTAATGCAAGCTGATCTGGTTCTCTTATCTTCTTTATAAATTTGCAATGAAAGACCCAAATCAAACAACCACCAAAAGTAAACATAAACTTATAATATATTTGGCTCTTCAACAGCCTGCTATGAAAGACGGGAAGCTGCATGTCCCAATTTTACAGATCATAGAATCATAGAGTTGGAAGAGACCACAAGGGCCATCGAGTCCAACCCCCTGCCAAGCAGGAAACACCCATCAGAGCACTCCTGACATATGGTTGTCAAGCCTCTGCTTAAAGACCTCCAAAGAAGGAGACTCCACCACACTCCTTGGCAGCAAATTCCACTGTCGAACAGCTCTTACTGTCAGGAAGTTCTTCCTAATGTTTAGGTGGAATCTTCTTTCTTGTAGTTTGGAACCATTGCTCCGTGTCAGGATGCCAGGCCTCTGTTTGAAGGGATGCCCGGTCCATGTCCAGTTTAAAGTTAAAGAATGCTAATAAGCGAGCGCAGGGGGCCTGAAACAGCCCATCAACAGTCAGCACTTGGAGAGTAGATTGAGCAGACACACACATCCACATTATCTGTTCATGGGTCACTCTTCTTGTGAGATGTACTGTGTTTCTTTACCTGCCCCAAATCTGAGATCACACACAACTAAAAACAAGCATAACCTAGTAACAATAACCCTTACAAGCCACACACATATACAGACACCTTGACATGCCTTCTCCTTTATTTATCTCTTCTCCGTGTTTGTTATTTTGAGTAAGGAGAAGGAATCTAAATAAGGCTAGGGAGGTCTCCTGTAGGCTTCCAGAGCTCCATCCATGAGTTGAGCAGAAGAGTTCTGTGGGTGTTTTCCCATGTGTAGTCTGAGTCCTACCCATTCTGTTTTTGTTAATGGGTTCTTTAAGCAAAAAGGCAGTAAACCATGCTTTTGCACAAGTAGCTTTTTGATTTCTAAAATGGTTTGATATTCCTTTTCCAAAAAAAGAGAATATTACAAATTAATTACGTATAATGTTGTGTCAAAACCTATTTTCTGTACTTTAATGTAATGGTGTGTTTTTTATGGATCAGAGATAAAATGGGGTTTAGCACTATATAATTAGTACCTAGAGAATAAGAGGCAGTTGTTACCATTTCCTCTTTGTCAATCAGTTTCTACCCACAGTAATGGAATTGCTGACACTTTGAATACCGGAAGTATCAATCCAGGCCCCAAGAGAAATCCCAGTGAAGAATGGAATGCAATAGTAAAGACTTTTTATGATCCCTCTTTTCCCACAGAACACGTAAGTCAATTAAAAATATTGCAGAGCAGACCTTGGTGAGCTAACTCCAGAGATATGTGTAGAACTGTATGCATCTGGATGCTTTAAGACCTTCTTGATCTCCAAAATAATATAAAGAGGGCAAATGTGGCAACATTTTTCACAATTAAAGTTGATGGAAAACAGCAGGAAAAAGTCACAGCATATAAATCAACTGGATCTTAGCCAGTCTGCTTGAATTGAAGACTATGTCTTAACAATAACTTACCAAGCAAAAATTCAAGCATATTATATTACTTTTGTTTACTTTTCAGCCATTGTTTCAGATACCGAGAATCTGCAAGGCAGTACAATGTACTTCATAACATTTGCTTTAAAACTGTATTTGTTTGGAACACATGCATTCAATATTTTATTTTTGTAGTTTCCTGTCACCCAATCTAAATCTGTTCTTAGACATGAAAGTATACCTAACATTTTATTTAGTTCCTCAATCTCAGGGGTAAGCAAACTTTTTCAGTTCACTGTCCCTCAGACCTTGTGGGGGGCTGGACTATATTTTGGAAAAAACAACAACAAAAAACAACTAATTCCTATGCCCCACAAATAACCCAGAGATGCATTTTAAATAAAAGGACATATTCTACTCATGTAAAAACACACTGATTCCCGGACCATCTGCGGGCTGGATTTAGGTGACTGGGCCAGATCCGCCCCCCAGGCTTTAGTTTGCCTACCCATGCTCAATCTCTTATATACTAACAATACTAAACACAACATGTTCAAATCAGTACTTGACATTTAACAGAATGGATCTTCACTTTTAGAAACTACAAAGTATTTACTATTTTAAACCCCAGACTACACTGAAAGAAAACAAAAACAAATGTACATATAGGTTGATCCTGCAAGTTAATCAGTTGTGTACGTGACCAGTCCATCAACTACATCATGAAATAAAGTAAGTCATGTTAGAGCACTGTACCATATGTGGCACAAATCTAATGAGACAAAAAAAAAGGCAATTTGGCAAAAATACGGTATGCATGAGGAGTGCTCTAGCCTATAAAAACAGGCTTTTTGTAGTGCTGTCTGGGGCTTATTGAGAAGAACTCTTTTTTTCCTGCCCTCCTGAGGTCAATCTTTGGTTACGGTAGGTTCTCAAGCCATCAAATTGACTCATTCTTCCTTTTTTCATAAGACACCTGGAACATTCAGTATCTCAACAATAGGCTTAACTACTAGACTATTCCCAGTTCCTTTAGACTCAGCCCATCCCTGGGGCAAGTTGTAAGCCCTCCTCAAACTGAGTTTGTGGCTCTGAAATTCTTCTACTTGGAAAAAAATCTGAGTGGGAGAAGAACACCTGATTCCTCCCCCCACCCTGCTTGTTCCTATTCCCTAAAGCCATCCTAGCTACCTTACTAGTCTTACATTGTTAGTAATCACGACTGATAGTGGTGGCAGGGGCAGAACATGGGAGGCCATGACCCCAGATGCAGAATTTTGGGGAGTGTGAACCAGGCACCCCCCCCCCCACATGTGAGCGCCTGTCAACAGTGGGGACTGGATGAGCATGGAGGGCTCCCTCCATGAATTCACCCAGCCCCTCCAGCGGGGGTGGGGCAGGGTGTGAAAGGTGCTCTTCACCCTCCATGCATCGCCCCCCCCCCAGTAATATTTGAATAATTTTAAATTAGAAATTGGCAGGAAGTTTATAGAATCTTCTTTTACAAAACAATCTTCATGTACATGTGGGAAAGGATAGGAATTGTGCTTCCTTTTAAAGTGCAATCAATGCCCATTTGTAAATCATATCTGCAATCTGATAGTGAGGGAAGTTTCCCAGCGCTTACTTGTCGTTTTGGCACCAAAAAACGTTCTGTAGTTCCAAGCTTTTAAGATACAATTTTAATCTTCTTTGCCTGCTTTTGTAATATGATGGCATTTTATTTTGTGTTTACATTTCAAAAAAAAAATTGATTCTTTAAAAATGCACTGGGAATATGATTGAAGGGCAGTACAAAAATACCCACAGATGCCAATTCGTTATATCTCCAATATGTAAACAGCAGAAATCAGTGCATAAACACCCAATGTATATGTCATATAATGTCTAGAAGAGTGTCTAGTGGAGTGTTGATCAGCCATGAGAAAACGAAATCTTTAATGTCTTATGTGTGGATTTTAGGTCACAACAGAGTGCCCATTAGGACAACAGAAGACTTCTCAATCACTCTCAGAAGTCAGTGCAGCTATTTTAAAGCAGAGCTTACAGAACACTGAAGAAAAAGACTGGAAATCACAAAATGTCTTCATAAAAACACGAATTGACAATATTGAAAGGTTTCTGCATTTAAAAAGTTTTGGCCACCCAAGAAAGAGAAAGCATGAGGAAAATACAGAAAAAACATTAACAGCAGATAAAGCAGAAGCATAATGTAATTGTTTTGATAAAGTGTTTGACTGGTGACATATATGAGCAAATGTCATGTATTAAGAAAACTGCTTTCATTTCTGCAGGTTTGTCTAAAAAAAGAATACTTTAGAATAGCTATTTCATTTGAAAGTTACCAATTAAAGGTCAGAAAATACCACATTTATAAAAATCATATGACTATCCTACTTCTTTATGCCAGAATATAAGATCTTATGATTATAAAACAGAATAGGGGAACAGGATTCATTCTGGTTTAAAGTTTATTGCTTTATCAGCCTGTAGTTAAAGTTATTTTATGTATTTCAGCCAATTAGATATTTTCAATAAAAAGTTCACAAAATTAAGTTGAATGGTTTAATATAGCTGAGTTTCCATCCAATACAAACTAAATATTACATCAAATAATCAGGTATCCGACAAGCTAAGGAGACTGTTTTTCACTTGATTCAAATTTAGTTTCCAGAAGTTAAGTGTATCATACAGCTGTTGCCACTGTTGTTTTCCAAAGGTTCGATGTGTGCTGTGACTAAAACAAATGTAAAAGGAATTGCATCAAAGTTCTGCTTTCAAAAAAAGCACCATATTTTCGGTACATATGTATTCAGAAAAAAGTAGAACATGAGATAAGATGTGAAAACAAAACTGTTTTACCCTCTATAACAAGGCTTTATAGACCAGCTAGTCTTGTATCCTGCAGCCTTCGTCAGTACTTAAAAACCTCAGACAAATCTCATTAGTATTCTTACCACTGTTTGGCCATTAAATGAAATGTGCTGGAAAATAGGACTCTTTCATTAAATAAGCTAATCACATTCAGTCTGTGCTTTAATAAAATTATGATAAATAGCAACTATTTAACTACAGGCAACTGATAGGAATATCTTGCGTCTAGTAAAAATATTAAACAGATGTTTAAGTGCTATAATTAGCACTGCACTAAGTTGCTTCACAAAAAGATTTAAGACTCACCTGACCACTACTTTTCTCTGTGTTTGATCAATTTTGCAATGCACCATCTTTGTCTTTACAGCTGCAAAGAATAAATAAATTATGATGAATTTCTTTTAACATGTGTTGAAACCCTGACTGATAAGAGCTTCAGTAACCCCCTGGAACTGAAGTGAATGCAGGGATGTCCTTTCAACGGGTGTTCAATTTTTGTCATTATACCATGGCATGCAGAAAAAAGTGTTACAGGGAAGTATTTCACAAAGCCTTGCATAGTGCTTTATATGTAAGAGAGTACAATGTGCACTTTCTACAAGGAGGTTCTCACTGGAAATCACATGCAATTTAACAAAGAGCATCAATTAAAAGGTGGATTTCTAATATATCACAAAACAGTACAAGAAACACTGCATAGCCAACTATTGCATTCAAATTGTGGTTACAACAATAAAGCAATCCTGTTTGCTATCCGCGCCAGGGTGGAATATGCTCCCCTTCCCCTTGTCAGCTCCATGCTGGCATACCTGAAGAACCCAAAAATTGGGTCTGGATAATCTACAAGGGACCCTACCCCAAAATGACCCAATTCAGGACTTTACATTAGCTACTGATTATATTACACTAGCTACGGATTATAGCATGGGCACCGTTTCCACACCAGTGATGATGCACTTTACCAAAAGAAGCAAAAAGGTGACTGTGACATCCTAACTGTCTGCTTCAAATCATTAACTGTTGTACAGGTTTTCAGTACCAGTAAAGTTCTTATCAGCCTGCATATAGTATGATCATATAACCTTTCTTACCATCAATAACAAATGCTTCAACATCATCAGCTCCAACCTGAAGTTCCTGCTGCATAGTGTCAAATGAGATTTCCTTGTTTTCCACAGCCATTCCCATAAAGGTGAGCAGTCGCATTTTTGCCATGTTCTGTTCATGCAATAAACCTGCATTAGAGATCACACTACAGTGTAAGTTTTTGCTAGGAAATTGTTGATCCACGTCAGGCAGCTAGATACTTTTTGGGAGAACTGCATTGCAAAATTCACAGTATAAAAACTGAAGGATTACAGTATTATGTTTCGATCTTTAATTTATTCCAAGAGGTGTGGATAAGGTCAGTTTGCATTAAGAACGGAGTACAGGAGGTGAAGATAGAGAATGCATTTGTTTCTTCTTGCAGAATAGTAGGCCTGTTTGTTTAGGATTGCGGGTCATCCTCCATTGTCATCTGGTGCTGGCTTCCGTTCTGTGCTCAGCAGTGGCAGAGTGCTAGATATGAAGTAATATTTGGAAAACCAAAATGCTTCCAAGAAATCTTAACCACTGTATGAAAAACAGTTGGTGCTTCTGTGACTGGCTGCTTTTATGCAACCACATTTTTTCTTTGCACACTCATCTAACAGATGTTGCACCAATGTCAGGAGAGAGTTAGTAGGTGTGATCCTACCACCCCTTTCATCTATGCAGCATGGAAGAGATACTAAGCACCTAACATACTACTTGCACCCCCCCTACACACCTCAGTTAACAATCCCCTTCTATAGTACAAGTGAGACATACTGAGGCAACTGTGACCTGCCATCCCCACCGCAAGAGGTTCACTTTCCAAGTGTCAACTCTTACGGACCGCAAGAGGTTCACTTTCCAAGTGTCAACTCTTACGGTCCTTAATTCTTAGGGTAGTTACAGAGCTGATTTCAAAATACGTTGTAAGTTTATGGAAGATACACATTCAGTTTCTTGTTGATATTACTCATTCCATATTATGACCAATTTGTATTTTATGCATTCATTTACATGGGAGGAACAGGATAAAATATGTCATCTTGTTGAATTCTACAAATGCTATTGATTGTGAAGTTCTTGGGATACAAAAGTGTGATGTTACAGCAGTTCTCCCCATCTCCTGAGGCGGATGGGATTCTAGTCCTAAAACAACTGGAGGGCACCAGGTTGGGAAAGGCTATAATACAATATGCAGCAATATGTGAACAGCAAACAAAAAATAAGTTGGTGTAAATTTACTTTGTTATTTGTTTTTACAAAATAGTTGAATAACGTTTCTGTAAAATACTCTCTTTAAAGTTTCAGACATTGGAAAAGAAGTATGGATGAGATAACCTGAACACTCAACAAATATTTATGTTTGGAATTAATAACACTGTTAGACTAATAGAAGCGCAGGGAAGCACATTACTACCAGACATAATGTTGTGTTAATTAGCAGTAATTATGATGAAGGCTATTTATCTGGCACCAATTCAACAAAAATGTGATCAGCATAACTCAAGCGAATATGGAGCTTCAGAAACTATAGCTAACTGGTTTTAATGGAAATCTACAAGCACAAAAAATCAATTAGTGCTCATAAACTCTAATTAACAAATGCAAATGAGATGTTAATTACCCTGCTAAAGTAAAAAGGTTGCCCATACTACCAGATTTAAATGTGAACATGTTAGGGCGATTCACAGTTGACACATGATAATACAACTGTTGGCCTAACTTGTCAGCATTAATAAAACAACACATTGTAACAAACTGATGCCACCTGTGAGAGCTTTTGCTGAATAGATGATTTAGATTGGCAAGCCCTGTTATTAATTTTGAAGAAAAATAAAACCAGCAGGGAGATAAAATAAGGGAAAACATTAATTTGTAAAAAATAGAAAATATTACAGTATAAAAAGCATACTAGCGATTTAGAGGATTACTTCCAATACCGTAAAAGTAAAAACAAACAAACAAACAACAACAAACAACAATCTCAGCTGGCTTAATTGGTTGGCCCAAAAAGAATTGGATGTGTTCTGTGCTATTCTCCATATCTGAATGCATTTCAAATACATAATAAATACATTATTTTTACACACAGACAATGGATGACAAAGTCATACTCAAGAGTAGATCCACTGAAATCAAAGAACCTAAGTTACTTAAATCCATTTATTTCAATGGGTTTACTAGAAGTATAACTAATGGTAGATTAATTGGTTCAATCCATTGCACAAAAATCTGTTATACTAAGCTGCCTTTGAATGCACTTGATTGGCACAATCTAATCTATGGTAACATCCCAGGAGAGGCTCCATTACTCAGATTTTTTAAAAATTACCTGATATTTAATGAGCACTATAGTCATGTGCATGCTTTTGTAACATTCAAGCTATATCAGCTACCATAAGGTGAAAAGCTTTCTTTGTTTTCACTAAGAAAAATAATATATTTTTCTTTCTAAAATTTCTATCTTAAATTGAGGAATGTTCACCTTTGTTTTTAGGATTCTACCTAGTTCTAAAAAGATCTGTATGTTTTTAAAGCCTATTACCCTTTTCTTTTCAAATAAAATTAACTTCCATTCTAGTCACTATTTTTTTAAACCCCAATTTTATGGAAACATTTATTCATTACCAGTATATCTAAACCTTAATGCCATAATATAAAAGCTTGCATCATTGAACAATTTTTGCATTGTCACTGACCCTTGTCCTAAAATGCTGCAATACAGAAAAAGTAATTTTCATGCATGCAATAGCTTATGAACCAGTGCTCCTTTGAAACAGTCAATTACACATCAATGGGGGAGTGCCAAAGTGTTAATTACTACTCCTTTCTTTCCACAGTGTGTAAATAAAGAGGCTGCTGACATTAACATTCCATCACAAAGCTTCATCCTATGAAACATATTAACTGGGACAGAATGTGGTTTGCAAGGTTTAATGCATCTGCAAAAAGATTAAGCTTGCATAAGAACACTTGCAAGTACTCAATCTGATTGTACTTCAACCTTGTTAGAGGGAGATTTGGTTGATGCACATCATGATCCTACAACAAGGGGGTTTGGTTGTTCCTCAAACAGCACCTCGTCCATGCAGTAGCCTGCAGGTTTCTCTGCTGCACATCCGTTGCCAGTTTTGTGGAAATGGGGCTGCCCCCCCCCCCAATGCTTGGTAGGTCATTTATGCAGCACTCTTGCACTATGTCGGGTTTCCCCCTCAACACTCATGCAGCACTGTTGCTAACTGCTGCTTGCTCAGTGCACAGGTGGAGTATGTGACCAACTGAAGAAAAGCAAGAAGACAAGGAGGCTACCTTCACTCAAACAACAGGGCTCTTGGTCATTTAGACAATAAACACTGGGAAATCTACTTTCTCTACCTCTCATCTATGAATAACATAGTGGATATAACTTGGGAGTGCTGTCAGAATTCTCAAACTGGCTATTTTCAGTTTCGAAATGCAGATTCAATAATAATACAGTGGTACCTCTGGTTGCGAATGAGATCCATTCCGGAGCCCCGTTCGTAACATGAGCAGAACGCAACCCGCGTCTGCGCGGGTCGCCGCTTCTGCGCATGACGTCATTTTGTGAGCGGTGAAACCCGGAAGTAACCCTTCCCGGTACTTTTGAGTCACCATGGGACGCAACCTGAAAACGCGCAACCCAAAGCAAACATAACAAGAGGTATGACTGTACCTACTCCCACAGGATTTACTGTTCCTGTGTCTTTCCAAGTGGATGCTTGAAAACCACAGTTCAAACACAAAAGAAAAGCATTCAATTCAGAATGAACAGTCGCTAAACTAAACAATTGTATTCTGATACAGTTTTTGATATTATGTAACTACAATCACACACAACTGGAAAGAAAGCCCTATTGTGGTAGAACATAAGCACCCTGGGAACAACTCTCTCGGGGTTGCCTGCAGATCAGTAAAACGCCCGAGAGCCTTGGAGTGTGGGATCCATTCCAACTGGTGAAGGCATGAGTGGACAAAATCTCAAACAGCACTGGAGAACCCAAGGATAAACTTTAAATGCTGAGGCCAGGGGTGGCAAACCACAAGTTCAGGAGCCTGATCTGATCCCTGCTCCATGCAGGCAATTTTCCTGGCTCCTTCAGACCCCATACATTTTGGAGCTAGCAGGGGCTGGGGGAACAGGACTGGAGTGGGTGAAGCCTCTTGCCCCGATGGGGATGCAAACTGCCCCCTCCCTGGTCATGAGATCAACCATTTGGTAAGCGGATAGCGCATAGCTGTCAACCTTCCCCTTTTTTGCGGGAAATTCCCTTATTCCAGTGCCGTTTCCCACTGCTATCTGGGATTGTTAGATATCCCGTAGACTGTCCCCGGGACAGGTGAGGCTGCTGATCCCTTATTTTCAAATCTGAAAGTTGACAGCTATGGGATAGCAGTCATTACTCCCCTCCTCAGCTGATCTGTATGCTGCCTTTACATGGTTGGTAAAGGGTAACTGCCCACAAGGCAAAAAAGGGTACTCATCCTGGAACTAGACACAGTCAGCAGAGCAAGTGGCCAGTCACAGCACCTCCTTCTGAGTAGCTGAGCTACATTTATATCACAGTCATATGTGTTGGGTACACCAAATGTGCATTAGAAAAGAAAGAAAAAAAACTTACCAAGAGAATCAATGAAGTCCTTGTTGTTCTGATAAAACCGGACATAGGATGCTAACTTGGCACTAACAAAAATTGTCAAAAGCTACAAAGAAAGAAATTGTCAATTATGAGAACAGGACTAGATATGAACATGCCTAATTTAGCAGACATCTCCCGAACATTTCATTTAGAGAACAGAACAGAAAATACCGGTTGAATTCAAGTTGCCATGGTGTACAGCAGGGGTAGGACACTTGGGGCCCTCCAGATGTTGTTGGACTCCAATTCTCATCAACTCCATTGGAATGCCCAATACTCAAGGATGACAGAAGATCAAGTCCAACTGCATCTGAAGGGCCACAGATTGCCCGTCACGGGTTTAGGAACGATTGTAAAGGCAAACTGAACTCACACACTTCCCACTCCCCATCTTTCTCCTCCTCTGCAAAGATCAGAATGCGAGTGAATGCTTCTACTTTTCCTTTTGACTAAACCAGTTTCCTGCTATGTACAAATTATTATAAACCATTTTTTTTTGGGGGGGGGATACTTTCCAAAAAGCAGAGCATAATTAACAGCCCAGTTTATTTTAAGTCTAGTTAGCTAAAACCAATTAGGATCAAATCTTGGTTTGATTTCTTTTAAATACCGTATTTTTCGCTCTATAAGACACACCAGACCACAAGACGCACCTAGTTTTTGGAGGAGGAAAACAAGAAAAAAAAATATTCTGAATTTCAGAGGCCAGAACAGCAAGAGGGATCGCTGCACAGTGAAAGCAGCAATCCCTCTTGCTGTTCTGGCTTCTGGGATAGCTGCACAGTCTGCATTTGCTCCATAAGACGCACACACATTTTCCCTTACTTTTTAGGAGGGAAAAAGTGAGTCTTATAGAGCAAAAACTTAAGATGGTCATGAGCCACTTGTCCTCAACATCTTATTCAAAAATATGTTTCTGTTGCATGAGACTGTTGGATGCTGGGGTAACAGGTGAAGTAAAAGTTAAACTGGTGTCAGACTGAAAGCATTTAATGTATTGGTGATTGGGCATTGTGTTCACCCCATCCCCTGTACCAAAAGGAAGTTGCAGCAAAATAGTCCACCAGTCAGAGGTGAAGCTAATTAGCCCCCTTCCAAGCTCCTCCCAGGCAAAACCTTTCACTCTCTTTTTCACGCTCCACTGATGCATGCAGACTGGTTGCACTTTTAAACATTCAAAAACAAAATTAAAAATATGCATATGAAGACATACCCAGGTTAGAGAAAGAACTCAATATTTGATGTCAACTATGTCACCCCCCCAAGATACACTGTTGCAAGTCTCACTTTTCTATTTACTAATACAAATTCACATTTTCTGTGCTTATGCTTCTGTAGCCAAAACCGTGGGACTAATGCTGAAGAAAGAAGTACCAGTAAACTTGTGGTATCCCTGAGTTATGTAAAAATACAACAAAAATATGTACGGGGCGGTATTACAAAGGTGAAAATCCCCAAACACATTAAGACACTGAACCGGGGAGGGGGACCCTATCAATTGGGTGGGAAGAAGGAAATGCCTAAGTGCTACTGGTGAAATTAAAGAATTTAATACAATTGGGATTGAGCACAAGTGGGTTCACTGCTACACCCTCCAAAAATAACCCAGCCCAATGAGGTCTGAGCAGGGTTGAAGAAGAAATGTGAGGTGAAGAAGATACAGGAAATGGTCATCCAGAATCCGGAAGCACTCCAGATTACAACATTTTGTTGTAGAGGCCTACTTCGCTCAACTCTGATTAATTTAAATAAGATGGCTTCAGTAACTACGTTTGAAGTTGGTCTGTCTGAAACAAACTGTAGTTAATGTTGACCACAATTTGTTGATCTGAGCATGGCAAGCTGTGTTCAAACAAAAGGAAAATCAAAATATTCTAAGCTACTCCTTCCAGCAGCTAGGGGTGAGGGGAGGATAACTAGTTAGCTCAAGGCTTATTTCTGAATGGTTCACATCACACTAAACTATGTGTCTGCATGACATTGAAACCTAGACACTATAAACAACACAATGCAAAATAACTTATGTGTGATTAAATCCCACTAAAATGGTCAAGCAATTTTATCTCACATGCAGCATGCCAAGTGTTTAATATTTAAGTTTAGAAATTAACACTTACATCATGAATAAGTTCTCCTTCCAAAAATTTGACCGGTTTTAAGGTGAGAAGGTGATCAAAGAGAAAGGTATTAGGATCCTTTAATGCACGGACAATACACCTATTTAGGAAAGTAAAGTGTAAGGAAGAAAAAATGCATTTCTGGTTAATTTAATAGCTTTTTAAAAACCATTCTGCAAAAACAACCCCCAAATCAAAGTATATTCCAAAAACACTTGAATAGTATTTACAAATACAACATAAATACATATAAACACATTGGGTTAAGAGATAACAAACAAAGGCAGCATAAACACTAATCAAAGTTGAGTGTTCTCTTTAAGAAGCCTGGGGGGGGGGGGATTTGCCTAACACTGAAAATGTTATGGGATGTAAGTGGAAAGAAGATCCACTAAGATCCAGACAGAAGTCAAAGAATTGCCGTTTCATACACACAGATTCTGCGTCCTGTGCCAAAGTTGTAAAGGAATTGGGCAGGAAAGGCACTTAACTGTCTTAGACATGTAGTTCAACTGAACTTTTCTTCTACTCTAGACAAGAAGGCTATTTTTATACCAACAGGTCTTGGCCACTGCTAAAATACAAACAAACAAACAAACAAACAAACAAACAAACAAACAAACAAACACCACTTCGTAAAAGTAAGAGGGTGACATTTAGACATTCTAATGTGGGAGATATTTTGTACAGTCTTATCTTGGCTCTCGAACACCTTGCAACTCGAATGTTTTGGCTCCTGAACGCCGCAAACCCAGAAGAGAGTGTTCTAGTTTGCGAATGTTTTTTGGGAGCCAAACACCCGACGCAGTTTCCAATTGAGCTGCGCCCTGGTTGTCAAATGTTTTTAGAAGTCGAAAAGACTTCCGGAAAGGATTCCATTTGACAACCAAGGTACGACTGTATTCAGTTAAGAGTCCCTGCACATCCCACACATTACCGGTTGTGCTCTCACCATCAGCAAAACGTTTTAGCAAAACCCCTTGCCATTCATCTACAAATCTGAAGTGGCAAGCAAAGTATTTGGAGAGTGGGGAGAGGAATAAGAATTTAGCGTGTTTGGGGCTGCATTTCTTGTTACTGAAACTTTCACTGACCATTAACACATGAAACAATCCTAAATGTAGTTTGTAATGTTTACATTACCTGTGAGCATCAACTCTGGCTTGAGAAGCATTGTCCTCTGTGTAACTTCCCAGCAGCTCGACCATTACTTTTGCTGCATTATCACTGTGGGCAAGAAACAGTACTTCCTTTTAAAATCATTTCAAAATGTACAAACTTAGCATAAGGGGAGAACTGATGGATCAGAAAAAAGACCTAACTAAACCAGCATCCTGTGCTCACAACCAGATGCACATGGGAAGGAACCGAGTGTGACAGCTCTCTGCCACTCACACTTCAACAACAGGCATTCAAAGGTATATATAATCTCTGGTTCTCAAGTAGTTCATAGCTTATGAACTTGCCTCAACCCCTGTCCAAGTCAGCAATTATAACAGGCGACAACTGTTTTGCGTGGGGGGTTTGCTTTCCTGAACTCCACACATGTCAGCAGAGCATGTGCTAGCCCACTCCGCCCCCAACCCACCCCCTTTTACAGCCACTTCTGGGGTCGGTGTGATGGTTGCGCATCAGTTGGATGCGTCTAAGTAAGATGGTTGTTGCTTGTTCTACATGCAGTAGTTAAAGGTAAAGGGACCCCTGACCATTAGGTCCAGTCGTGACCGACTCTGGGGTTGCAGCGCTCATCTTGCTTTATTGGCCGAGGGAGCTTCCAGGTCATGTGGCCAGCATGACTAAGCCGCTTCTGGCGAACCAGAGCAGTGCACAGAAATGCTGTTTACCTTCCTGCCGGAGCGGTACCTATTTATCTACTTGCACTTTGACGTGCTTTCGAACTGCTAGGTTGGCAAGAGCAGGGACCGAGCAACGGGAGCTCACCCCGTCACGGGGATTCAAATCACTGACCTTCTGATTGGCAAGTCCTAGGCTCTCTGGTTTAACCCACAGCGCCACCTGCATCCCGTACATGCAGTAGTTATGTTAGAGCAATTTCCATTGCTTAATTATACACTGTGAGTAAGTGCTTCTTATTGTTTCTCCTGAATGTTCCAACATTCAGATTCATTGGATGACCCCAAAATTCTAACTGTATGAGAAAGGGAGTATCAAAGGAGATGGTCAGATAGTTAAAAGCACCGTGAAGCTATGATTCAAATGAAAAGTGCACTTGAAAGGATGTAGGAGTTTTGACTGTCAATGGTACCAAAGTGGTAAAACAGCTACATAGTCATTCAGTCTCAGGGGTCTTTTTTTAAAAAAAATAAAAATAGAACTTTATTTTATACTTTTAAACTGATAAATTACCTGCCAGTTACAGAATTTTCTCTCTTAGGTGGAAACATCTTTACACGACTTACTAGAACACATCTGGATACAATCATTAAAAAGCAAAGTAATGCTGAAAATTGTATGAAAATCAAGGAGCAGATATTATCAGGAGTGGGAAGAGCTTCACTCTTCTGTTACTGAAATCTCTATTCTCAATTACTACACTTATAGAGTACAATTTCTTACTTTCACTATCTTGCTCCTGAGAATGAATGTAATTGAAACGACACAATATTGATGAAGGGCAGGCTATAAATCTCTTGGATAAAAGGATAATAAAAGTCAGAGAAAAAATGTTACTTTCAAAATTAGAGCATCTCATATTATGGGAACAGTGCATTTATAAAATTTATAAAATGGTGGGCTTGTTTTGCTTTTAATTGGCTTTTGAAAGAGGACAATAGGTTATAAAAGCACAGCTTTCATACAAAAATTAGCTTTATTTCCAACTATATTGTGCTATTACCACTACTTCAACCTTGAGGGTTTTCTTAAGACTAATCCCAATGTCAAGCGCCATGTTTCTGCATTTAGCACCAGTGATTCTCAAGACCCAAATAGAACAGCTTAGAAAAACAACATAATTTCATATTATCATAATAAAAGACACATCTATTCTTTAATCAAAACAAAGGCATATCTCCATTTTTCTTAAAGCCCCAAAGTCTATTTTCTTTACTAGCACAGTTTTTTAACAGCCCTAGTGAGACCTTTGCTATTTTAAGATTTTGTACTGACAGCTAATCACTATCACCATCAAGTTTGACCTGGAAAAAAGTCTTATCAAGCAGTTCTGTAAAACTTCACTATAAAAAGAACAGAAGTAGGCTGCGGTGAGTTCTTGTACTTTCTTTTCTTTTTTTAGAAAAACCATCCACATTACGTTTCCAGTAAAGACTCCAGAAACATCGGTGTATTAAAAATTACTCCTTTCTCCTCTATGATGGCTCAACAGTTTACAGTCTAGCATTTAATACCAAAATAAAAATATTATTAATCATAAACTGTCATATGCAATCTAAGAATTAATATTTGTACCATTCAAATGAGAACAAGCAGCCTTTTATATTAAACACACAATTGAACACAAGTCATACAAATTTAAAAACAATAATTGAAATGGTAAATATTTCAGTGATCTTCCCCTGCCTCAATGAATTGTGCCAAAATTGTGCCAAAACTTTTTGGCACAGTACGTAGTCTCAGTTACCTCTTTTTGCAATCCACGAGAACATCATAGAGCAGCCGAAGAAGGGTGTGCTTTTTCTCCGTGGTAAGATTCCAATCTGAAATCCATTTTCGAACCTATAAAAGATTTGACACAGAAGGCAATGACTTTTACTACTGAGAGAAGTTATTTCAAGTTCAATTTTTGAAAATGCAAATATTTTAAAACTCAGAAGAATGTGAAATTATGAAACTCTATTCTGTGCCTTGCTCAGGAGCAGCAATCATTAATGGAAATTCCCCATCCATGCTTTACTTTTCCCTTAAGGGAATGGATAGCCTCTGTCTTGGGACGCTGGAGTACAAGGCAGCACTCCAGACAGGCTTGCATAAAGCAAAACAACAACGTTTGTTATTTTTACAATCACAATTTGGGATTCCCTTAATCAAGAAGGGGATCTTGATTATGCATCTTATTACGTAATTCTTATGATGTATTTTGGTTTGTTGCAAATCTTATTAATTTTTTAAGGGATTCTTTGCTAATATGCAAATACTATTCAACTGCTTACCTGCTCCAGTTCAGTTGGAATGTACCGTATAGCTCCACAGCTGGAGGCTACTTTAAGGAGGCTGCAGTAGACTGTATACCTTGAAGGGGTATTCTTCTCCATGCCATGGAAGAGATTACTCAGTCTAAGGAATAATGACAAGTCAATTAATTTCCAACATTTGTAACGTATTAATGGACACACACTGCACATCTAACATACACAGAAATAAATACAAGCATTAAACATGTTTAAAGTCATCACTTCTGCCACTATTAAGTTCAACCAAGTTTCACTCAGGCTTTTAACAGTCTCATTGTGTGAGCCAAAATGGACTTCTGTATATATATGCCAGTGTTTCTCAAACTTGGTTGTTGGACTGCAAATCCCATCATTCCTAGCTAGCAGGACCAGAGGTTAGGGATGATGGGAGTTTGAGAAACACTGGTATATGCAATGGAGCCCTGCTGAATTCCTCCTGATTTTGCTGTCCTGTGGCAGCCCTATTCCCACCCCCACCCGTATGCTACAACACAAATTATACATCACTGCTCAGAAGCTGACGGGGCAGTAGAGGGAAAAGTCAGGAAAGCCCCACTGAGCAACTGGAACCCTGCTTGATTTTCTATGTAATTCATTGAGATATTTTATTATTCACGTTTAACTAATACATGCAGAAATATAAAAGTTGCATTATCAGATTCTAAATCATTGCCAATATTTGCCTTCAGCAAGGACATTTGCCTGATCACCAGCAAACAACAGCGGTTTTTAACAGGCAAGTTAGAATTCCCTTGGGCTGGATAATGACAACAGGTCAGGCATGCTTAATTATCCATAGGATTTCTGAAGCTGTGTGCATTTTTGCAAAGGATCACAATAAATTGTGTCTTATGTTTGCCTAAGCAGCAGAAGAAAAAGGTTTTGCCTTAAGTAGGCAAAGGGGTTGTGTTCACTGCTGCATTGAGCAATGATAGCAGGAAGAGCTGTAGAGCAGTTAGTAGGAGTAAGAATCTCAAAGAGTAATTTTGTTGTACTCAAACAGGGCTGGGATGACAATATGACATAGAGAGGTCAGCATGGATGGAAGAGTCCTCAAGCTTGAGAGTATGTTGCTAACATCTAGGAAACATGAGGAGTTGGGCTGAGGGGAAGCTGTTCTGCTTAACCAAAGCATTGGAAGGAGAGGGATTTAAAACGAGACATATCCATTGTAGCATATATCCACATTTGCCTAACATTCCCTTTTAAAATGTGCCATACCTGTATTTAGCAGCACGTGGTGCAAAAAAACTGGTGGCTTTCAGAGCTCCTATTTAAGTGTTGCTTTTAATAAATTTGCTTAATCTGCTATGTAAATAAAATACTGAATAAAATCTATGTGTCTAACAAGTGTTTAATTGCTTAGGTCCCACCTCTCTCCTCTTTTTCAGCAGTACAAAATTATTCTTACGCATGCTTACTCAGAGGTGAGCTGCACAAATTCAGTAAGACTTTCTTCCATTCCAAGTTAATGCACATGGGACTGCAGCCAAAATCTCTTTAACAGTATGTATGTTTTGTACCAGTGTACAATCTGCAGTGCATCTGCAACCGGATAAACTTGTACTTTTTCTTGTTTAAGACTGCAAAGCGTGATGGCAAGTGGTTGCCCTGAATGATAGAGGCACCCTATTTCTTTGAATCCCACACTGTTCCCAGACCACTGCTTCTAGTGCATCTAACTTAAAGCATTATTGTGGTGAGATCAGATTTAACTGTCCAGGGGTCCTTTACCTTTACCTTACAACTGATTGGAAGACACTAATGATTGGCTATCAAGCCCAGACATAATTTATTGACCCACTCAAAGATACTCTTAATACATTCTGCCAAAAATCCTGCTTCTCATGGAATAAAAAATAATTGTGGTACAAGACGTATTTATTCCATTCAATCACCTAAGTCACTTACAGCTGCAGTCTGAGTGATGGTCGTTCACCTTCCCGAAATTTGACCAATTTCTCACACAGGCTTTCAATCAAAGCTTCTTGTTTGTCAGGTTCCAGAATAAGAAGCAGAGATACTACACTGTTCATCACACTTTCAACATCTATATTGAAAAACAAAAATATATTTCTGTAATGAAAAATGTGACACTGAATTGTTCTTTGGTAAGACTGTCTCAGCTTTACATTATTAATACAACACACAGAAAACTCTTTCTAGACTAATGGACCAATTTTTTTTTTTTTTGCAAACACCAACAGTGACTGTGGCATGTTTACTTGACTTCCAATTTATTTACTGATTGAATTTTTATATTCTATATTCATGCAAGCATCACAGGGCAGCTTACAGTATAAAGACACAAAAATACATATAACAAAAACCGAAACACACACTCCCAGTTTAAAAGGCCTTTTGTTTTTGTCTGAAGGGTGTTGAAATGAAGTATAAAAAATTACAATGGCTACTTTGATAACTGGCACGAGACAAAAATCTGTTACACCCCTGTCCTCTGCACAGTTGTGCAAATCAGGACACCATTGCTAATTATACATTGTATGATTAATTAATTAATTAATTAATTATACATTGTGTGAAGAAGCACTTGGTTTTTTCTGAAACTGGCCGCTAAACAAATTCAGTGGGAAATGTCAGGTTCTACCCAATTACTCCACACTATTTATAACAGTATGTTTATCATGTTCCACTTCAGTGTTCTTATTTTTCTAAATAAAAGCCTCACTCTAGCCTTTGACTTAGATTTATCATCAGGTAACTGACAGGTAGGCAGCTGTGACCACTTGTAAAACTTGGCCCCTTGTATACAATTATGCCCTAAAGGAGAACATCTCACTTTTCTAGAAGGTAGATAATTTAAAAGAAACTAGATCACAACCCTAGGTCAGATGCTTATCAATAGCTTCCTAAATTATGCAAAAACCAACCTTTATCATCATCCCTCAGGCACACATCACATGCTTCAATGATCTGAGCCAAGTCAATGTGAAGTCCACCTTCAGAATTTTCTTCTGATATCTCAGCTCCCTTAGATTTCAGGTAAGCCCTTAGTTCTGCAGCCTTTTGAAAGGAAAAAAGCATCTATAAAACTAACATCCTTTAATCATATTCCTCCTAGTAACGTCATAAACATACACTTATGATCATCCTGTTTACTCTTTGTGACTCTACGCCGATGCTGTGTTAAATAGCTTAACTCCAAAGCTCCCACTACTTGATCTCATCCCTCCTAGCCATGTAATAAATATACATTAAAGAATATGTCTCTATTCTTCCTGAACAAGAACCACTGACACATACAAGGCAGGGGGAGTAGTAGTAAAGGAATATGATCAGATCAGCCTCCAAACAAAGCCCTTCATGGGGCTCTCTATATTATATAGCAGGGGTCAGCAAGCTTTATCTTGTCTGGGCCAGATTGGTCCCATGGCGACCGCACTGCGGGCCGGATCGCGCATGTGATTTTTGGCATCTGCGCATGCACAGACGCGATTTCCGGTGCCGTGGAAGCGAGTCCCTGAGCCGTGTGCGAGCGGACAACTCAGTTCAGGGGTGGTTCGTGGGCTGGTCAAACAACCTCCGTGGGTCGCTTCCAGACCATGGGCCTTAGGTTGCTGACCCCTGTTATACACATAGCTGTCAACTTTTCCCTTTTCTTGCGAGGAATCCTATTCGGAATAAGGAAATTTCCCTTTAAAAAAGGGGAAAGTTGACAGCTATGGTTATTCAGCCTGTAACTTCTCATTCGATACATGTTGACAGGCAGAAATATTCATTTCCCATCGTGCTCTTAAGCACAATCCCTCGGCGATTAAGCGCCACTAGAGACAGCGGGGCTGATCCAGCGAGAAAGGCGCCCGGGCAACCAACCTCGCAGGAAGGGCGTTTGCTAGCGAGGCCACGGCGGCGGCGGGGGGGGGGAGGGGCGAGCAGGTGCAGAAAGGATCCGAGTCTAAAGGCCGGACGAGGCCCCAGCTGGGCCTACGGAGCTGCTAGGACGCAAAACTCCGCCAGCCTCGGCTTCCTTCACGGCAGAGGCTGGGAGCACTTCGCTTCTAAGCGGCGCTTCGTAGGGCGCGCGTGGAACCCGTGTATACGTGTGAATGAGGTTGCACGAGTGATTTCCTCCCCTCCTCCGCCCTCCCTAGCGGTGGCCTCCGGCACCTGAGGAGACAACAGCTGCCCTTCTGCATTCCGGGAGGGGCAGCGACGGAGCCACTCCCCATTCTGACCTGGTCTTCCTCGGTTATATCGATAAAAGCCGGGACGCTCATGGCTACAGACGGCCTCTCTCGCTGCCTCGAGCACGCTCCCCGGCCAGAAAGGAAAGCGACTACGCCCAGTCACGCCACTTCCGCTTCCGGGGCACTGCTGACCCCGTCCTGCTCCCGGAACGGCAGTTGCCGAGCGCGCACGCGCACTCCCTTCAGCTGAGGCTGCAGCTAAACTCGCCTTAACTGGAAGCGTGCCCGCCCCCAGGTGCGCATGCGCCGTTCGTGTCCCTCTCCTCGGATTGCAAAAAGGCAGCAGTTGTCCCGTTTGCGATTCTTTGTGAATCGAAGGCTGGATGACGCGTCTTTCGCACCTGCTAACGAGCGCCGTAATCTCGAGTTGTGTGCGTGCAGTCCGTGCAAGATAAGAGCTTTTCGGAACTCAGGGTAGCAGCAGCTATTCAGAACCCTAAAGTTTTCTCTGTGCGTGGTGCAAATGTATTTGGGTTTTTTAAAGAACAGTCACTGCCCTCCCGTGTACATGATAGACCCGATTCTTAAAGCGAAACAGGGAAAAGGCAAATCGAGACGTTCACGGCTCGCTCTTAAATGTTAGCATCGGTGAGGATAAGGTAAAACCCCTTTGCCAGTTCGCTAGGCAGCCCTGGAGTGGAAGAATGCAGGAACCTCCAACACGTCATCAGAGACAACAAGGATGAATGGATCAGGAAGGTTTTTGTGGTGGAATGTGGCTGCTGGAAAAGTTCCTCCCCCAGTTCTTGAGGACTATAAACTGGAGAAGAAACTGAGCACATCAAGGGCTCAAACGGAATCCACCCCCCAACTATCACGTTGGAGATTATGATAACATTTTCATGAGGGCTACGTGTTCATCCGCTGTCTGGCAGGGGCTTCACTCACTCCTCTTTATGATATGAACTGCCTGCATGTACAGATTTAGAACTGATATATATTGTCATTTGTGTGCGCTCTGTTTTCCATGGGTGTTCCAGAATCTCTTCAGTGGATTAGCTGATTAAAGGCTTTTATGAGAAAATGCTTAAAGCCTGTATTCACTTTGCCTTGCCTCCTGTGCCTCCCGTTTTATTATTTACTTCGTATACACTTAGCCGCTTAACTTAACACTTTACAAGATCACTTACAAAAATCTGAAACATTAAAACTTAATGTTAAAAAAAGGAATAAAACCAGAATATGGACTATCTCAATGGGTCCTCCACCCTAGCAGCATGAAGTAGATGAAGCCCTCATCTTACACGGGGATACATTCTGTGGACTGCACTTAAAGCTAAAATCGTGTATAGACAAAACACATTCGGTGCAATGGCGGGTGGGATTGCCAAAGTCTTTTTCCCTGCATACATGCACACTTTCCACTCCCTTTTTAATTTTTACAATTTTTTTGCCAAGCATGTAAAGCTGAATGCGCATATGTTAAATGTGCATAAATTGCAGGCTTATTGTAGCCAAAACCTCACCAGAGAATAAGCTACCAATGATAATGGACCAGAGCTGGCCCAGCCACGAGGCAGGTGAGACTGCTGCTTCAGGTGGGTGCCCCACTGCTTCTGCCATCAGTGGAAAAGCACTGCTGCCATTAGCACTGATTTTGGGTAAGATTTCACCCCAAAATAGTGAGAGATCTTGCAGAGTACAAAAGATCTCACAATTTGGTATCTGGCAGGGGAAGAAACCAATAATAAAATAGAAGTTACTAACAGACTCTAAAGAAAGAGGTGACTTCTCCTTGCCAGACTTGAAGTTATATTATGAGGCGTCCTGCACCTGCTGGTTGCAGGATTGGATTTTATTAAAAAATACAGATTTACTAGATTTGGAAGGTCATGATAATAGGTTTGGGTGGCACGCATATGTATGGTATGATAAAACAAAAACATACCACTTGGTAAGAAAATCAATATACGAGATATGGGACAGATATAAAAACTTACTAGAGAGGAGAAACACCTTGGTGGCTCTCTCCATTAGAAGCAATATTGGTTAAAAAATTAAATATATGAGGGGATTGGGCCACCTATAAAGACCTGTTAATAGAGGCAGAAGACCAATTAAAACTGAGAAAATTTGAAGATATAAGAGAAATGCTAACAGATTGGTTACAGTATTATCAATTAAATGATGTTTTTAAAGTAGATTAAAAAAAGGGTTTTGATACTGTGAGATCGAGGTTTGAAATAGATCTGGTGGAAAACAATGTGAAAGTGTTATAAAAAAATGTACAAATTACTTTTGGAGTGGTATACCAAAGATGAAGAAGTTAAAGCAGTGATGATTCACTGGGCTAGAGATTTTGGATATAATATTCATCTCTCATCTTGGGAAAAAGTTATGGGAAGAGGAATTAAAATTACTGCATGTTGTTTGTTGAAAGAAAATTATATGAAAATGATGTGTTGTTGGTATCTAACACTGAGTAAAATTGAAAAAAATGTATAAAACTAGCTCAAATCTGTGTTGGAAATGTAAAGGGAAGGAGGGTACTTTTTACCACATGTGGTAGACATGTACATTGGTAAAAGCTTTCTGGGAAATGATATACAGTGGAACCTTGGGTTGCGGACGTGATCTGGCACGTTCGCAACCCGCAGTGCCGCATCTGTGCACGTGTGGGTTGCGATTCGGTGCTTCTGTGCATGCGTGAGCGCTGAAACCTGGAAGTAACCCGTTCCGGTACGTCCGGGTTCGGCCTGGTGTGCAACCCCAAAACACGCAACCTGAAGCATCTGTAACCTGAGGTACCACTGTATAATGAATGAAAGAAAATGTTTTAAAATACATTTACTAAAAAAACCCAGAAGCTTTTTTCAAAACAAAATAAAAAAATTCCTTCCAGTAGCACCTTAAAGACCAACTGAGTTAGTTCTAGGTATGAGCTTTCGTGTGCATGCACACTTGTATAATAGGTGAAGAGATACCAAAATAAGACAAAAGACTTTTTATGTATGCAATGATGGCAGCGAGAATGCTAGTAGCCCAGAGATGGAAGGAAGGAAGGAGAAGTATCAACAAAAGAAGAATGGCAGACAAAGCTGTAGGACTAAGCTGAGATGGCAAAACTGACGGGGAAAATCAGAAACCAGGAAGATCAAGTATTCTTAAAAGACTGGAGTAAGTTCCTAATTTACTTAAAAGACCGCTGTAAACAGTTAAAATCACTGGCAGGGATGTAATGTGGAACTAACTATGGTAACTACAGTATGGATATATAACAGATGAATAATGGTAAAAAGATGCACAAAGCTTTATCTTAAATACAGAACCCGTGGAGCGAGGAGAGGAGGTCTGAAGGTTCAAAATACAGTGGTACCTCAGGTTACATATGCTTCAGGTTACACACTCCACTAACCCAGAAATAGTGCTTCAGGTTAAGAACTTTGCTTCAGGATAAGAACAGAAATCGTGTTCCGGCGGCAGCGGGAGGCCCCATTAGCTAAAGTGGTGCTTCAGGTTAAGAACAGTTTCAGGTTAAGTACAGACCTCCGGAATGAATTAAGTACTTAACCCGAGGTACCACTGTAACCTTTTATTTTAATGCAAAATAAATTCCTTCCAGTAGCACCTTAAAGACCAACTAAGTTAGTTCTAGGTATGAGCTTTCGTGTGCATGCACACTTCTTCAGATACCTGAAGATACCAGGTATCTGAAGAAGTGTGCATGCACACGAAAGCTCATACCTAGAACTAACTTAGTTGGTCTTTAAGGTGCTACTGGAAGGAATTTTTTTATTTTGTCTTGACTATGGCAGACCAACACGGCTACCTATCTGTAACTTTTATTTTAATGTTTTAAGTGGTTAAAGTTAAATGCATAAAATTATGTAAAACCAATAAAAAAGTTATAACTGCAAAAGAGCTCACACTCACACCAAATTGGCATGTTCTTGCCCAAAATTGGCAACAATGGCAGTGCAACTTTTCTGCTAGCGGTGGATGGGGCAGGGCGTGCAGGCGACAGAGCAGCCTGACTACATGGGTCAGACCAACTAACATACTGAGAAAGTCCTATGGATGTCATGGAGGCCATGAATTCCTGACCTGGCCCTTTGGAAGCAGGCTTGGTATGGATACTGAAGTCCCCCAACACTACCATGAAGGGGTTCTCCTGCACATCATCCAAGACTACCTCGCAGGATGGTTGTAGTGCAGCGGGGTGTATAGTATACTCCCTGTTCTGACTCTAGCTAAACATTGCAACGAATCCCTTGAACCCAGACACACTGTGGATCAGTCTCCTTGTGAGGGAAATAGAATTTTGAAGGATGATAGCAACTCCCTCTCTGACCTGGACTGCTGTTGCACCAAATATCAGGTGGACATTGCTGTGTTAGCATATGGCCACTCAGCTCATCTGCCCAGGTCTAAGTTATAAATACCAATAAGATTGTAGAACATCAAATTCTGAAATAAAATGGGGGGGGGGGAGACCCCCTCCTCCTCCATCCTTGACATAATTCCCTTAACCAATCTCTGCTTCACAGTAACAGAAGGCAAACAAACAAAAAACAGATCCAAGAATCCCAGGCAGAAACAGCTCTACCTCTCACCTGCGATACTGCAAACCCTTTGCCCTGTCTCTCTCCCAGGGAGATTCTGTCCAACTTCCCACTCTAGGATCTCATTTTGAGTGGGGGAGGGAGGTAGATTTGTTTTGTGCTCTACCCGCTCTCTACAAATAACAGTTCTCCAGTGGCGTAGCGTGGGGGGTGCAGGGGGGGCCGGCGGCACCGGGCGCAACATCTGGGGGGGGGGCGCTCGCTCGCACTCGAGTGCTAAAATCCACGGGTTAGGGGGCGCAAATTACTTGCCTTGCCCCGGGTGCTGACAACCCACGCTACGCCACTGCCGTTCTCTCACACCAATGCAAACCCATTCCCACAAATGGGACAACATATATTCAAACATTCCCGGGAGGAGGAGGGGGAAGTAACAATTAATGATGGCACCCTCACACCGACCCAAGGGAGATCACTCCCTTTTGTACAGTGGTACCTCGGGTTACAGACGCTTCAGGTTACATACGCTTCAGGTTACAGACTCCACTAACCCAAAAATAGTACCTCAGGTTAAGAACTTGGCTTCAGGATAAGAACAGAAATCGTGCTCCGGTGGCATGGCAGCAGCGGGAGGCCCCATTAGCTAAAGAGGTACCTTAGGTTAAGAGCAGTTTCAGGTTAAGAACGGACCTCCAGAACGAATTAAGTTCTTAACCCGAAGTACCACTGTATAGCCCTGTTGGGGCCAGCCCACCACTTGACAGCAGCACAGCCTTATTTAGCTTCCAGGAGCAATTATGAAAGCCAGGTGTTACAGACTTGCCTCCAGTGCTGCTGCTGAATTTTGGACTGGGTTTTGCTGCAATGGAAGGCAAATTCTGCTGCCAGTGGGGGCTGCTGGAGATAAACTGGAGCAGAAGTCAATCAAAATTCACACACCAGCAGATAGTAACCTGGCCGGCGTTCCAGAGCTGTGCTCCAATGAGCCATCCTAGCAGGGCTATAACAGAAACCCATCATGAGAACAGCCTTGGTCCATCTAAGTCATCATTGTCTATACTGACCAACAGCAGCTCTCCCAAGTTTCAGATAAGAGTCTTTCTCATCTGGAGGCACCAAGAAATGATCCTGGGGTCTTTTTTCCAGGTGATGGGGCATGTCTGGAAAGCCTTCTGTTGCAACGTAATCTTCTGCTTTTTGAATCTCTCAGCTGAGTTTTTAAAACTCCTTAGTGTGGAGAGTCTTTTGTTGGCAGAGGGCGGGCTTGCTGCTACTTACACAAAGGAGCCAGCTCTGGGGAGCTAAGGTCCCTTCGCCCCCCCAATAAAATATTTGAGGTGGCCACTCCCCAAAGTTGATGGACATTACTATTCAAAAGGTGTGTGTGTGCGCATGCATTCGCGCACCACGTCATGTGATCAATTATGCAGGACAGGGCTTCCCCCCATTGTTTTATTCAAGTTGGCATTCCTGTTACTCTGTCCTTGGAGTGTGGCCTCTGTATTCTCTATGGTTTGAAATGTGCTACCTAACAGTCAGACTCCCTCCAATCCTGCTAAAATAAGTTTACTTGCAATCAAATTGTTTGATTTGTCATCACTGGATGATGCTATGTCTGCACAATTTCCTAGTCCAGTATTTGTCTGATGTTATAGGATTGGGGAATTTCTCTTTCTCTCTTTCATACTTTAGGCCAATCTGTCACTTGAACAAAAATGGTGAGCAAACACCCACCCACCCACCCACCCACACAAACCCTCTTCCCAGGCCACATAAAATTAATAGGTAACTTCTGCTATTAAATGTTAGTTGTAATATGAATATCATGATGATTTGACATCCCCAGGGCTTTGTGTCCTCAGACTTTTTCAAATAAATTTTATTTGGACTATGAATAAACTTGTTTTGTGGCTTTATGTAGCAGGTGTTTTCCTTAACTTTTGTGTGTGTGTGTGTGTGGAAGTTAGAGGAAATGAACCCTCTTTTATTTAAATTTCCTGAGATTAGAAGAAGAACACTTGCCAAACAATGCCTCTTCACTTCAAAACCTCTCCTCATAAATTATGTTCGGAGATCTTATTAAAAGTCCGTAAAAATTTCCTATTAAAAACAGTTGATTGCAGCCCAGATCATCGCAGCTTTTGTGCTTGCACTGAAATACCACAGCTGTCCTGAAGAAATATATTGTGAGACAAAAGGTTTTGTTTCCTTAGTAATAAATTATTTCTGTGGTATCCAAAGTAAGATAAAACTTTCACTTATGTTTGAGTGAAAGAAGATTCTAGTGATAACTTCAAATAATCTATAAAAAGAATATGAGAATGTAGATGTAGATAGCAAATTAAAATCAGACTTCCTTTATGTTTAGGAAAGCAATTACTTTTGAAGCCAGCCAAGATTATAACCATGGATAATGGAATAGCTTACAAAAAAGTAAACCATACAACTCTATAACTTAAAAGTTAATATTTTCAACTCTGATCTCCAAAAACTATGAAACAAGAAATTGGCATTTGCTTCACACAAGCTACATGCCCTCCACAGTTATGACTTCCATGTAATATGTAATGAATACACGTCATTATGTTGGTAGTCCTGTCAGTGGCAGAGAGCAGGCGGGGGTGGGGCTGGCATGCACCCTGGGGGCGTGGCACGCTGCCCACAGGGGCATGGTGCACATCCTGGGGGCGTGGCACCCAGTGCGGGTGGGGGGGGGACAGACGCAATGGCACCCCACTGGGATCGCGCTGCCGGGGGCGGTGAGCTCCCCCCTCCTCTTCCTTCGCCAGTGCATCAAGAATGCAGGGCAGAAATGTATTGAATACACATGTGACTCTTTCATTGCATAGATACAACACTGGAAACCCTGATTAGCAATAGTTCCCCATAGAGTGTATATATGTGGTATAATTTACATATATGATTTTGACACGACAGTTTTAAAGCAGAATGAATAGTTTCCTATGTGTAGGGGTGATGGGAATTAGTTATTTGCAAAGCAGTTCAATGTTAAATTGATTAATAGACCTGGGATTTCATGATTATTGTAAAAGAATATGTGAAGTATATAAATATGTGAAATGAATATTCTACCAGGCACCATTCTGAATCAAGATGGTGGACTGAAATGTGACTTGAGCGTGTCTGTGCCAGTTTTTTTGGCATAGGTCTGGCTACCTCTTCAGATATTAACACAAAACACCTGATTTTGGCATGGCGGGTCCAAACTCACAAATTACATTATCCAAAACCACTGTACCATTTAAAGATCACAAACTATTTTTTTGTTTCTGAAAATTCCAAGGCAGTACTGGACAATCCCTACTGGTATTAAATAAAGAGAAGTTTATGGGTTAAGTTTAATAAAATCCCTTAAAGCCAGCAAGAAACAAAATAGGTATGCCACAATATTTCTACAAAATATACTAATAGTTTGCATTTCCTTTCTTCTGTGGTATTATGCACTGTGCATGCATGCATCTGTGTGTACACAATAAGAATTTGAAATGGTTATCTCTAAATGGATTGTGCCCTTTTTTATGTGTGATTCTGTATAGTGAAGTAGGAGAGCTGACAAAAACTTCACATCTGGCAATCAATGCCTCCTAGAGCAAAATATACATCAGGAGGCTTTGTTGAATCAGAATCGAGTATACACTTCCAGAATTAACACTAAATACATTACTTCTGGTAAATGAGTCACCATAGCTGCTAGAAGGCTGTGAAAATTTGTGTCCTGGAATTTTTAAACTCATCTACCCATGCACTATCTGAAACCAAAGGGGCGCATTGGTTGCCAGATATGAAATATATTGGCATTACGTTCAGCACTCCTACCTCACTAGTAAGAGGGCTAAGATGTAGCAAATATTATATGATTTGGGAATGCGCTCTCTATCTCTCTCTTGTGCTTTTTTCCTAAAAAAATGTTTAGGGGTACTCTCATTTTCCTACTCCTATTGAAATACTGCCCCTCAATGAGGCTAAATTTAGATTCACAAAATGTTTAGGGGTTTGCGTACCCCTGCATACCCCCAGAAAAAAAGCACTGTACACACACACGCACGTACCTTGGTTCTCGAACTTAATCCGTTCTGGAAGCGTGTTCGACTCCCGAAACTGTTCAAAAACCAAGGTGCGGCTTCCGATTGGCCGCAGGAGCTTCCTGCACTCAAGCAGAAGCCGTGTTGGACGTTTGGCTTCCAAAAAATGTTCGCAAACCAGAACATTTACTTCTGGGTTTGCGGCATTTGGGAGCTGATTTGTTCGGCAACTAAGCCGTTCGGGAGCCAAGGTGCTACTGTATATATTCACAAATCAAATATTGGCTGCAAAGTAAGGATTCTCCATCTCTGTAGAGCATTTCAGCCACCCTTGTTTAAATATTTTAGAATTAAAGATCTACTACACTGCATATTCTACCTCCTGCAAACTTCAGTTCTTAAAGGTAAATAAATCACTTAAACAGGGTCACAAGAAATAAAGGCCAAGCTGGGTTCAGAGTTTACAGGTCTCTGCATTTATCAGGTAGAAATATGCTCCATTTCACTATTTCATAAGCTATCCTTTTATGAATAAAACATTAATCTTTGTTTGTCATTCTAAAACTCTTGATTTTTTCAAATGAAAGAATGAATGATGACACAGAATCAAGAAATTGTCTGAGCCCCCACCCTTTTTCAGGACCACCAAGACTTTCACATACGTTTTCAATTTCTGTAAGGATGTGATTATCTTGTGGGCATGTTTTACTCCTACCGCCTATACTGAGTATCAGTCAGCACAGTGTGCCCTTTTCTTTGAGAGATCAAGGTAAGTTCAGGTTTACACTAAATCTGCTGTGTTAACTACTATTTGGTTCATGGCTGTCCACTTACTGTTTGATTCAGGATTATTAGAACTTCTGTTGCCAAAAAATTGGAGCCTCGGTTACCCAAATTAAAAATTAAGTTGTTCCAGTGGGAGAATATGCACATGGCATTAACTTTTCCGACATTCTCATTCTCTTTTTTTTTTTTTTGCATGTCTCCAACATTTCCTTTGGTAGATGAATATTCTACAAATACATGTGTAGTACGCAGCCAGATGGGTGGGCTATAAATAATAAAATTATTATTAATTATTACATTATCTGCTTCTCAATCCATCTCCAACACCTGGAGAGTTTCACATGTTGTAGCAAATAAATACTGTATATGTATAGAGACATGGCTGTACATTGCATGAGGCTATAGCACCAGTGCTCTGAAGAATTCCAATAGGACTCAATAGATACCTGTGTTTCTGGACTGGATGAGGATGTGGGAAACACACAAATACCTCATTCCAGTCTGACCTCCCACTCCTTGACACAGTACTTGGAACACTTGATTGTTCTTGAAGGCTTTATTTCAAAAAATCCTGCATGGCTGAAACACAGGTCAAGTCACATGGTTCAGGAAGTCAAAGGAGAGTCCTCAAGATACACATCTAGGCACAGTCTAAAATGTCTCAACATCTCCGCCCCCATCGTTCTGCCCAGACACTGAAGTCCAGCGTCGAGGGCCTTCTGGCAGTTCCCTCACTACCAGAAGCTAAGCTACAGGGAACCAGGCAGAGGGCCTTCTTGGTAGTGGTGCCCACCCTGTGGAATGCCCTCCCACCAGATGTCAAAGAGATAAACAACTACCTGACATTTAGAAGACATCTGAAGGCAACCCTCTTCAGGGAAGTTTTTAATGTGTGACATTTTAATGTATCTTTGATGGAAGCTGCCCAGAGTGGCTGGGGAAACCCAGCCAGATGGGCGGGGTACAAATAATAAATTACTATTACTATTAATTACTATCTCAGCATGCCCCTTATGCCCTCCTTTTGAAGAGCACCGTCATGTGAATATTTTGGTTCCTGAACTAGCTGCTGAACAAGCAAGCAGGCACTCCTGTAGGGAGGCTGGGCCTGCTCACAATGGTACATTCATTGGCACATCCTTAGACACATGTTTACATGAATTATTTGAAAATTGGCAAATATTCTATATTAGTACCAACTACAATTTCAGTGGGTTGGCTCTTAGTAGAACTTATTTGGTTACGATCCATTTTTTCCTTCAGCACACCAGGAAGTCTTCTCCTGTTCTGCTCACTTGAGATGTCAGTTCTAATGGTAGCATATTCTTCTCATGTTAATGATGTATATTCCCCATATTAACGATGCACTCTACTTCATTGGGATTGGGAACAGTTGGCAAAACTTATAGCCAAACCACATCTAATCTAAACGTTATGGAATTTTGCTTTGGCTCTGTGTTTTCTCTTGCAAGAGAAAAACTTTTTGAAATGAGAGAAGACCAGCAGGGACATTTGTTGAGAGCTAAGCCAAGTACAATGCACTAGAATTTAATCTGAATGCAGCACAAGTCACCCTGCGTTAAACCAGTATATCGTGTCCTTGTAGTTTTATGTAGCTGCATAGACTTGGACAGTAATTTAAGCGGCTTGCTTGTCCATGAACATGCTGTGAAATATATCTTGTGACACCAGCAAAGCCTCTGGAAAACTTTACATACAGGAGACATAAACAGTTTTCAAATGGGCACCATACATTACAAACTAAACATCTTTCAAAAACAAAAATCTTCTTGTCCATGTGGAATGGAAGGCAAATAAAACTGAACATTTTGCTGGCAATGACCTTGCATTAAATGTTACCAACGTGAAAGGATCTAAGAAGTTCTGCATTTTAGTTTTTCTTTGGGCTAGCAGCCTGAAGTATTTCAAATCTTGGTAAACTTTAGATGTTTGCTATTCTAGGTTCTGAGTGTTCCATATAAACCTAATGTGATTCTGAAGAAATCATAAAAATTCCCACAAATTGAAAGATGCAGCCATAAACAATACATTTTTTTTAACCATTTGGTTTATTGTAACAATAGGGTCTATGGTTGGCTGGCTGAATAGACCATATAATAGATAATTATTAGGGTAGCCAGACCTCTGGAATCTCCAGATTTGCCTGCCCCTCTCTAGGTGCCTTAAAGAGTGCCTTTAATTGTTTTATTTATTTATTAAGAAGACTGTGTATGCAGCTTGCAAGCTTTAGTCATCAGGAACGAACTGCAAATTATTGCATAGACTCTCTAAGGATCATAACCATCACCTTTAACAAAGGTTTCTATCTTAACTTCCAACCATTGACACTGGCATCCTTTCAGCAACTGTGGTTCATACTTAGTCTGTCATACTTAATGACATAACCAAGTACCCCCTCCCCCAATGACATCATCTGGGCCCTGAAATCTCAGGGTTTGGGATGCTCCTGCAGTGGCAACCCTAATCATCATAGCAATCAAAAATAATAAAATATTTGTTAAGACTTGTTTGGTTTGTTAATAGAAAGCGAGTCTGTATACTGTTTGCTATCTGCTATAATTTTTTATTAAATATTTTTTTTTATAGATGGATAATCACTTGCCATAATCTTCAATCTGATTTTTTTTAAAAGAAAGTTGTCAAACCATACTATGTCTCCTGCGTTGTGTTGAATGGCTAATACCAAACGAGTTAGAGTTAGATCCAAGGATAATTACTTATGGAATATATTGCCCATCTCAGCCTTTCTATTTAATGTTCAGTTTAGTAGGTCATGTCACTTGGGGATTTGTGCTCCCTCAAAATAATGTACGTTTTTGAATAAATAAGTTTGTGTTCTTAATCTTCATATAGCAGTTGTAATCCTTCATGCACTCTTTTAAGACCATGAGTTAACAGATTAAAGTGATTTGGGTAAATGTGGTGTTCCTTTTTATCATTTTAAGGCTTTTAGGTTGTTGGTTTTTATATACATATAAAAAAGATACACAGTTATTACAGTAAAGCACCTATAATTTCCCAGTGGTGGTAACCAATATACTATTATTATACATGCTTCTGTCAATCATCTCTCAAAAGTTCCAACTTCTTCAAGTTTTCTCGGATGGAAATATCTATTTTCCTCTAAATGCACAAGTATCTGTTTATGTGAAAATGGTTCTCAGGCTGATTCAGATGGTGGTTTAGCCTCCTGTGTGGTTCTCACTGTTCCATTATCATTGCTTGGGATACTTTTGGATGAAACCCGATATATTACTATTCTAAATAAATGAACCATATGTTTTATTGGTCAGTATTGTATTTAATTTATGTACCATCTCATTGAAAGGGGGAAAAAATGCAAGCCAACTTGTAACACTTAAAATATCAAATAATACAAAAAAACCAAAACAAAATAAAACAAAACAACTAGCAGACCTTGTGCAAGAGATTGTACACTGCTGGAATTCACTTTTCTTTTCACAACAGGCATCTATATGTTTCACACACACATAAAAACAGCCCAAGAGATATCAGTAAAATATGCATGTTTGGGCCATATTAATATATTATTCATGCATCCTATAGATATAGACTTTAGATATAGACTTTATTTGCGTAGCCGACAGGCCATAGCATCAAAGGACAAACACCAACAAAAATACATTACGAATATAGTTACCATAAAATCTTATGACCTATTAAAACCCTAGGTAGAAGCTGGATTATCATTCATCGACCCTCTGTCCCATGGGCGGCGGCCTTTTCTCTGGTAAATTGTTCCAGGTCGGTTAAGTGAATAGACCAGCCAAATTGAAAGATTATAAATATAAATATAACCTCGGGGGGATGGTCAGGACAGGGAGAAAGATAATAATAACCAGATGCAGATAAATTAATAATCTCAGTACTTAAAACTTGGCAGAGGTAATAAAATAATAATAATAAAACGTAAAGATAATAATAATATCCTAGGCGAGGAATCCGGGTGATGACACTGATGTCATTCAGATAGCAGCTCTCAGTCTCATTGCTCTCTCAATAAATTTGGCAACCTTCTCTGTTGTCGAGCTGTTCTGGTCGGCTAGGAGTGAGAACAATTTGGCTTCACAAGAGCGGCCCGGGATGGCAGCTAGGAGCGGCGTGATGGTCTCGTCCCTGAGATCTTTATATAGGGAGCAAGACAAGAGAACGTGTGACACAGTCTCTACGTAGTCTCTTTTTATCAAGAATAGTAATCTTTTGTCAATGTTGGTAGCACTGAGTTTAGCCCAAAGTTTGACTCGTGAGATCGAGTCAAAGGCCGCCTTCAGGTCAATAAATGCTGCGTATAAAATCCCACATATTTTATTGACGTATTTGTCAATGAGGTGTGCTAATACGAAGCAATGGTCTATTGTTGTTCTGCCCTGTCTGAAGCCGGCTTGCTCCTCTGCCAGAACTGCCTCAGTTTCCATCCAGTCAATTAGTTTGATGTGGAGGTGTTTGGCATACAGTTTGCTGGGGATAGTAAGGAGGCTAATGGGTCTATAGCTCGCTGGATATGCCATAGGACCCTTTTTACAGATTGGAATAATTACTGCCTCTGTCCAGCAACCAGGTATTATGGCTGTTGAATCAATGTATGTAAATATTGACACCATTATAGGAGCCCACCAACTGATATTGTTCTTCATGAGCTCTGCTGGAATGTGGTCTATGCCCGGCGCTTTGTTGTTTTTCAGTTGGGCAATTAATTTCCCCACCTCCTCTATGGAGACAGGGGGCCAATATGGTAAATTCTCGGAGTAGGCACTTGGATCATCGTGCTGAGCTTTGTCGTCATAGAAGAGGGTTTGAAAATATTTCATCCACTCCTGGGGTTCTACAGTACATGTGGGACCAATCCGCTCCTGGCCCAGGAGGCCCATAATGGTACGCCAGAAGGAGGTTGAGTCTTTCTCATTCGAGGCCTTCACTAAATTACACCCGGCCAATCTTTCAGCTTTTTGTTTTTCTTACTTTTAATAGCTGTTTGTAGTTTCGTCTTAAATAGATGTAAGCCATAAATAGCGAGGGTGCTCCGGTGTTTCTGTAATTCCGATAGGTTGATCTTAGACGTTTCCTTACTTGTCTACACTCCAAATCAAACCATCTCTCTTGATCCTTTGCCCGCTTTGTAACAGAATTAAGTATCTCAGTTGTTAAGAAGGTCTTTACTCTTGCTAATAACTCGTTGAACGAGTCCATGGCCTTTCCCCCGGTATTAGCTGATACAATGGCTGAGTAGATGGTCTTCACATCTTCCGAATGGAGGAGATAAGTTAGCTCTGTATTGAGCATGGGGGTCCATTTAATTCCTCTGGGGGCCAGTGATCCCAGATTAACGATGGGGGTGTAGTAAAGGTTAGCCGTGGGTTTGTTAAACGATGGGCCATTGAGCGCTAAAATTTGTGGGAGGTGGTCGCTTTCGGTGTTATGTCCCACTTGAAACTTCAACACAGAGTTATAGGCGAATCTTGATATCAGAATATAGTCTATCACACTTCCTCCCATCTTTGAAAAATGGGTATACTCCCCTGGGCGATCCTCTTCCTTACTACCGTTTAATATCATCAGCTCCCTTTTTTTTGCGACCTGGGCTAGACATAGCCCCGAGAAGTTGCATTTATTATCTTTAGAAAGTCGTGAAACGCCTGCTTCGGTTGGACTTTCAGGGTCCTGAATCTGATTATATTGGCTGTAAAGATTGTTATCATCAATTCCCATACGGGCGTTGAAATCCCCCCCAATTATAATCAGTGTAGAAGGGTGGGAAGATTCTATGGACTCTAGGAATGCCTCTAGCTCTGCCCAGTTAGCTTTCACTATTGCTTTTTTTGGCAGGGGGGCAGATAGACATTGACCACTACCAGTGTATCTCTCTTAAATTTGAGTAGGACTGCCGTGGCTAGTGAATTGCAGTTTGGGAGGGCTTTTAAGGAATGTTCAAGCTCTGTGGAGATAAGACTAGCTAAACCTCCACTAGGCCTACCTCCCCTCACAGATGGAGTAGCAAATAGGGAGTGAAAAGAATACCCATTGAACAAAATGGGGTTGCTGTGCCAGGTCTCCTGCAGGAGGATGATATTGAATCGCTTAAGAAACATTGCAAGTTGTTGATTGTTTTTCTTAGCGCGCCATCCTGCAATGTTCCAGGACAGCAGCTTTAATTCTTTGTCCTCCATGGTGTAGATTTGTTGGGTCCACGGTGTCCAGGGACCCCTTTACATCTAAAAAAACACTCCCATTAAGTTTGTCAATAGGCATCTGCTGCATAAGGGAATGATTATCCATAACTCTTGGGGACTTAAGGGGGTGGTTTGGACTTGGGGGAGTAGCTATTTCATTTGGGGAGAGTTTTAGATAGTTGAACCAGGTACTCGGAGATGTGACAGTCTGTTTTAGTTTTGCCTTACCACACACCAGCGGGGGCTGCGATTGGTCTTCCGAATCTACACATTTAAAGGCGCCTCCCACCGTCCTCTTGTCCACTAGGCACTTGGGGGATATGGGCCGTGTGTGTGAGCCTTCCGTAGTCTCAACATGGGCCTCCTTTTTGGTCAGTCTGCTTCTCAGGGTGTCCAGTCTAACCAAGATTTCCTTTTGGGCTGGCATCTGCGGTGACCAGAACCGATTTATTAGGGTATGTTCTTCTATAGAGAAAAAGTCCTCTCTGTCATTCAAATGGAGTTGAGTCTCAATAGGGGCTATGTTTTCCTGCTGGTGCAGTAGGCTCTGGTTTTGCTGGTTTTGTTGCATATGCACTCTATTGTTTTGTTCCTCTGTTCCTGGTGTCCCTTCCCCCTTAGCCGCCAGTAGGGAGGTTGGAGGAGCTCTGTTTTCAAAGATTCTTAATAAATCTATTCCTTTCTTTAAAAATTGATTTCTTGTTCTAAAGATGAAGTTGACCAGATTATGATCTGTGAAAGTGATCAGGGCACGGACTGAATGTCCATCTTGATATAGGTAGTCTATACTGTCTATGTCGGTTGCATCCTATTATTCAAGCACTGTCTCAAGAAGTCTTATCATTACTGTCTTGTTTGACCACCAGTACACCCCTGTGAAATTCCCCTTTTCTTTATTTGAATTCAGTAAACATGGTACTCTTCTGCATTGTCCACTTTTTCGACCTGTAATCAGGTGGCATGCTGAAGCAATTTAATTTAAAAAGCAGTTGTGGATTGGAAAACAAAATGACCGGATTTACAACGCTAGGGAGGGAAGTTCACTAAATAAAATGTCCCAGACTTTAAAGAGAGTTTTAATGGAAGTAGCCATTTTTATTGTCTTCAGTCCACTGAGCTTCTAGCTAGATTTTTGTTGTGGTGATCCCAGTGGTATAGTTGAAGTTTTTATGTCTGCTGCTCCCACCTTCCCATATCACAGAGAAAGGACTCTAATTAAAGTGTAATTAAATAGCTATGCATGCTCAGTGAACTGGTAGCTCTTGAAGAAATGCATTCGATTGCACAGAACTGTGCCTTAGTTTGGGAAGCATCAAGAAAAGCCTGACAGAGCTCATGTTTCTGGTCTTTGCTGAATTCAGGCTCTGGTCTCCTGACACAATACACTTCTCAAGAGCAGTCTTTATCAAAAGGATTTCAAGAGCTCAGCTGTCTTGCTTTTATTACTACTAACAGCAGTAACGATGAGGATGGCCATTTGAGGGATAATATAAATCAATGGATGTGAAGGTTAATACTGTTGAATTTAAAATGGCTTCCCTTCTTAAAATGGTTTCTTGCCACCAATAAGAGCTGAAGACCCCTCAAAAGCACTGAACTCCATGACTGCTGTCTCTGCTTTTTCATAGGGGTCCATCTATTGAAATGAACATGGCTCCAGTAATACCATATGTAACCCAAACCAACAGTATAGGAATCTGGCCATTAGTGTGGGGGCACCCAGTGATATATATATGTGTGTGTGTGTGTGTGTGTGTGTAATGTTTAGGGGTACTCTCATTTTGACTCAAGAAAATCACCATTTTATAGTTCAAATCCGGAAAAATAAAAGCGGTAAATGGACAAAAGTACAAAGAACATGCATTACACCAGGAAAGGAAATGAAGCCGCCACCAGAGGTGGTAATAACGAAACTGACCAATCACTGTGCTAGATTCCAACTCCTACTTCACAAATTAAACACTCGCTTCCGTCTGAGACTCAGGAAACACTGTGACAGGAAATGAGGTCTCCAATGGAAATGACGATTAACCGTGTTAGAGAAAAAACTAAAATTTTTAATTTTTTTAGTTTCTTCTCCCGTTAGATTCACAAAATGTTTAAGGGTATGCATACTCCATTGTCCCCCCAGAAAAGGATAGGTGGCACCTATCCTTTGGAACTCTCTATCATTACACAGCAGACAGGCACCGCCTCGCTTGTCTTTTCAGTACTTACTGAACACCTTCATTTTTTAGCAAGCCTTTTGAGCGGAGATACCTATTCAATTCTGTATCTGTGTTAAATCTGAAATTCTTTTTTTACATTTTTTTTAAAATATGGAATTTGCATGGCGCCAGCCTCAGTGCCAAGCTCCTTCCCATCCCAGTATACTGTAGCAAATCAGCCAAATGGAGGTCAGGCGTTTGGTGCCCCCCCCCCCCCACTGACTGCTGCTCCTTAGCTGGATACGAGCAAATTTAAATTCAGGTGCCTATCTGACTGCATAATCTGATGTCCTCTAGGGTCTACAAATCTAGATTTTGCCAGTTGGATTTACATTTGCTCATTGAGCACTTTAATTATTCCTGGATTCTTGTTCCTGCTCTTTAGAAAACAAGACACATGGGGCTCCTTAAAAATGGTTGTTTGCCTGCTCTCCACCTTCATTAATCTTATTTAGTTTCTGCATGATCACCACCGATGGGTTATGTTTTCTTTTCCAGAGTTCACAATTCTCCTGTTCAAATCTTTAATTTCCACTGCTACAACTCAATGTTTTAATGTCTTCTTGGACTCCAGGAATGAGCATCATGAACCATGTTGAATAAATTCTGAAATTTTATTCATTTTTCTTGTCCCCTGAATGATCTAGAACAAAGCCTGAAAATGCTATAGCTGACATTCCTTTCTATTTACTTGCATGAAAAGAAAACTGAAATTTCATGCATGAATGTTGTGTTTGGCTAACTACGGATGGTTCCTATGAAGCCTATTTCTAGAGGTTATCATGAAGGCCAACATATTGGGTACGTTAATTGTATATATAGGACTTCTGGCAGTTGTTAAGGAGATGGCCGAGATAAGATCAAAAGTGTGTACAGGACTTGGAATACTTGGTAGGATTGCCACCATTTTTTGAACCTGATCTACAGCAGTTTAGTATGTGATGCTTTTCCAGGATGCAGAACAGAGGAAGAAATTTTTTTGCCTGCAGAATTTCTGTCAGTCAGGCTTCTGTTTTCAAGGGCACAGGGGAGGGTGGAGAAGCAGAAGTGAGAGGGGAAATGATCAAACTGAAGACCTAGACTGAAAATCCAGCAGAACACCATTGGCTGCTCTTGCAGCTGTAGATGACTAGTAATTATTTCTATATTAAGAGCCAGATCTTGCTCAGGGTTAAGGGCTCGTAGTAATAACAGGAGAAGGAGGAAAAGGTTCAGGAATGATCAGGATGTGACCTTTTGGCACAGGGACTCAGTAGAGATAAGGGAGATATACTATTCAGTTCACATTTAAATGTGAATATCTAAATCTGCACTTTCCAAAGCAATATATAAACTGAAACCCGGCCATCCTCTGAAATTCACACTTCTCTGAATTTTGCAGGACAGTTCCCCCTCTGAGAAACATGTGCAGAATGCATAGACTACAATAAAACCAACCATTTCTCCCTCCAAGGCGCATTCCTGCATTGTCTCCTGAGACAGACAGATGCCAGCTACAGCAGCATAAAAATGCACATATAAGAGCAAGTAGCATACAAAACCACAGAACGTGGGGAAATCACTCTGTGAAAGATATGGGAATGTTGCAGACAAAAAAATGTGTATACTGGGGAGAATTAGCACTAATTCTTTTAATGGGTTTTCATGAGGGCTTTAAAGCAAATAAATAAATCGCAAACCGATGTGGAAATCTGGAGAAGCAAACTTAAATTTGGAAATGTGAGAAACAGGAAAACTGACCCCTAGGAGTCAGTAGGAGCTTTCAGGGGCCACTTGGCCAGCTGCAAACCTAGTGGTAGCAGTGTTGCACCAAGTAGGAGCTGCAGCTAAGGGAGCATCTTCCTTTCCTCAGAGCCAAGTGGGCACAGGTGTCCTTGTTTGCACAGAATACTACTATCTTTGGGTGCTGTTGCACAAGCAGAAGTTTCCAGCTGCAGTTTTGGAGCTCCTGCACACTGTAATAATAAAAAACGATTGTGATAATAAAAACACACATGATTAGGGTAATCTTTAAACCAGAAGCCAGAAGTGGCATAGACTTGCTCTGCTCTTTAACAATATTAGATCTGTTCAACAAGTGGAATGCACCACTACAGAAAGTGGCCCAGTTCACTCGTAATGCTAAGCAAAACTGCATGAATGCACCGCAGTGAGGATAATCCCAGGTAACATGGTGCTGTTGGTTTGACTGGGGGAGCCAAATCATGCTGGCAGCAGTCTCCAACTGTGTTCCTATAGACCCATATGAGGCATCCCAAGTTGCTTCTGATTCAGCACTGTCCAGACATGAAGACAGAAGGGTTCTGGCTGATCAGCATCTATGTTTTTCTAAGGGAAGAAGGGGAGAAAGCTTATTTCTAGACTAACTCTTCCAATTGTATACACAAAAAACAAGATTCATCCCTTATGCAGGGCATAGTCAAGCACCTTGCAGCATCTAATGACAGGGCTTTCTCTTCAACAACGTAACATGATGCAACTTCTTCACAGAATAGCTCTTGTGGCTGCCACATATTATGGTAAGACACATCAATTATCTCCAAGATGGGGATGTTTTCATTCTAAAGCGTTTTCTCTCTCCAATTGCACACAATTAAATGCTTCTCTACTAAATGAATAAACAAATCACTCTACAAAGCAAATAGATGCAAGAGTGAAACATTTCTCCCTGACATGCTAGCTTTCTGCATGTGGGATTTTTTTTTTCATGGAGGGTCTTTTATCACACAAGTTCCCACTTGCAGACTAAAGCAGTACTGCCTGAAGATAGGTTTGGGTTGTTACCTGTTAATTGTGAGAGCTATGGCTAACTTTAGGGTTGCCTTATTTCAAAAAGTAAAAACCAGGACATCCCTAAATTGTTGAGCTTTATAAAAGGAAAACCCAAGCTTTTATTAGCAGCCTTCACTAACTTGCCCAATGTTCTTGGGCAATGCATTCTTGCCATATATGTCTCTCCAGGTACGATGGTTGTACTTAATCCTCCCATAGGAAACTAGGAAGCTGCTTTATACTGACTCAGGCCATTGGTACATCTAGCTCAGTACTGTCTACACAAACTGGCAACAACTATCCAAAGATTCCGGCAGGGAATAGCCCCAGCCTTACCTGGAGATGCTGGGAATTGAAACTGCGATCTTCTGCATCCAGAGCAGACACTCTGCCCCTGAGCTACAGCTGTTCCCCATGTCCACAGGTTGTTTTTTGCTTTTATTTTTGCAAATGTTGCTGCTCCGGATGTCCCCTCCATAGCCAGCCTTCTGACCCAACTGGAGGGGAAATGGCACACATAAGAAGGTTTAAGCACCACTTTCTGATGCCAAATGATTCAGTGCCAATTCTTCCCTGCAAATGCCCTCACTGCTTTAGTGTTACAGGTCAGACATATGTCTAGGAAAACCCTACGTTCCGTTACCCATACGGAAACATAGTGAAAATTGGGGACTTGTCTAAAATATGGAACTAAGACAGAAATTATTAAACACAAAATCTCCTGCCTTTTAATCTCATGCTTAAACCAGAGCCAGACTTCCTTTTCTTTAATATATATGGCCTAAAATACAATCACATACTCTCCTATTTTTAAGCATAAATAAATTGAGGCCTGGTATGGGTGAATTTCTCAGTTTCCTGTTGTTGTCCAGCTAGGATATATCACTGATGCCATTTTAATATAGCTTTAAAATTAATTTTGTATTTATTGCAGTTGGTACTAAAATAATTATTTAGAATGAATACAACAGATGTCACAAATATTTTGACTGCCGGTTAATACTCTGACATGCAACTATTTTTCTTTTCCATTTAAAAAAGTAGCTATAAAGAGCTGAAGAACAGTACTGACAATTGAGCTTTGGGGCAAACGTAATTTTTCAAAACAAAAAACCTTCAGTGCTGCTTTTCCAACTGTCTTGCTCAAGGCAATAATAAAATATGTGAAACAATATCAAACCAATAACATGCCATATGCAAAATATGTAGGTAAATTAATCAAGCAACAAACAAAAAGGCCCAGAAATCTGTGTTTAGGAACCAGTGTTGTAAGCTTTCCCACAGGGTAGACTATGGCTTAGATCTAGATTGAGACTGCAATCTCCAAATCTCCAATCAATGGTGCTAGAGGAGCATTTGTGCTTCTTGCTGGTATCTGCTGGTCTTCTCTGGCAGGCAGCCATCATCACTGCAGAGGGCCCCACTTTGACCATGGAAGGGAAGACATAAGGAATGCTACTGCCACTAGTGTTCCTGCAGCTGACAGTCAACACAGCACACTGAAACCAGGCAAGAACAGAACAGAGTCAGCCACGGATCCTGAGCCATTCCATTCCAATCTGGGCATCTTAGCTGCATCAGCTTGGAACCAGCACATCAAAAAACACAGAACAAACTGCACCTTCCACCTTCCGCTTGTCCACGGGGCTTGGGATGTGGTGGTCAACCGTCAACCCACTACTCTGTACTGCTGCTTCCCAGCCAGGGTTAAAATTCATCTCTTAGTCCTGCTTAGAAGAGGCCCTCTGAAATAATGGGACTTGCAGCTAGTCTTCCTGACTAACTTAGATACAGAGAAACTACTGCAGAGGAGGAGAAGGAGAAATTGCTGCCTCTTGATGCTTTGTTATTTATTGTTTTATTTCATTATATTACCATTCATTTTTATTGAAAGGTACTTTGGTTATTGCTTTAATAGAACATCAGGATACAAATGATAAATGAAATAATTAAATTTAGACTAGGCCTGAATAGGGGCAGGGGGGAGGGAGAGAGATGATGAACAATTTGTGAAGCCAACAAAAGGTACATTTTGAGTCAAATCACCAACTCATTTCACTGAAAGTAGATTATACATAACATCTGTGTAAAATGAAAGATTATATAACAATTTTTAAAAATATATTACAAGGGAATAGTATACAGGGCTGGAAGTTACCACGTAATGTTATGAATTTTAGTAAAACTAGGAAGGGACTCACAGAAATGAAAGTCCTCTCAATGGGTTTGATAACATTGTGAGCATGGCCTATGCATCTAAACAAATAAACAAAGGAATGCATAAATATGTTTCGCATTGACCAAGAACCTATGGAGAATGTTTTGTGTCAACTGGATTTTGGATGGGCAGTGCTTTCGTTTTCTTTGCATAGCTTACATAGTCTTCTTGTTTCCCTTGGCTCTAAGGGAACAATTTCCAGGGGTGGGCAGTAATAAATAAACTTCCTAGTGACTGTTGCATTGGCCTCCTTCCAGATGTGAAGATTCTTGTTGTCCTTGTGGGTGCTAGGCAGCATCCAAAGGTTTATGGTCACTGTCACAGCCATCCGGCTATGATGCATTGCTTCCCTGTGCTATTATCCTGTCCTGTGAAGCCGATTCTCTTTATTGATGTCTTTATGTCGGGGCTGATCATGCATTGATAGCAAGTCGTGCAGGGCATCAATAAGTCTTTATACTCACATTTGTATCTGACACATGGACAGGTTCCTCCTAACCTTAGGCCTTTACGTCAACGAACATAATTATGAGTGCTGCTAAAGTGAAAGAAGAGGAGCTGATGAAAGGAGCTTCAAGAAAAGTTGGAATGTGCACATGCTGCCATAAATTTTCAGAGAAGTACAGGGTTTGACCTGCAAATGTCCACTGCCCTTATCTGAAGGGTGAACGCTGCCCTTCTATACTGCCAATGGAAGGGCACCATTCAACCCAACCAGACTGGGAGGCAGCAACTTGCCATAGGTTTCCTCAGTGAATAGGATTGAGAGTCAATGCAAACCAGGCTACGGAATGGATTCTGCCAGGCACTGTTACTCGCTGGACGCAGGTGGCGCTGTGGTCTAAACCACTGAGCCTCTTGGGCTTGCCAATCAGAAGGTCGGCGATTTGAATCCGTGACAGGGTGAGCTCCCGGCTCCTGCCAGCCTAGCAGTTCAAAAGCATGCCAGTGCAAGTAGATAAATAAGTACCGCTGCGGAGGGAAGGTAAATGGCGTTTCCGTGTACTCTGGTTTCTGTCACCGTGTTACGTTGCACCAGAAGCAGTTTAGTCATGCTGGCCACATGACCTGGAAAGCTGTCTGTGGACAAACGCCGGCTCCCTTGGCCTGAAAGTGAGGTGAGTGCCGCACCCCATAGTCGCCTTTGACTGGACTTAAACGTCCAGGGGTCCTTTACCTTACCTTACTTGCTGGATCACACCAGTTGGTGTCTTTAAAGGCTAAATTACAAACACCTGTAACTTATATATCTCAGACCCACCAACTCTAGACAGAGTTGAGTGCTTCAGGCTGTGTTTCCCAAAAATGCTCTTAGACCCGCTGATGTGTACTTTCATCAAACTAAGTCACCATGTTGAATGGATCTTTGAGAATAGATGAACAGTGTAACTAACCAGGAAGGAGTCAAGAAGGACACACAGCGCCAGAAGTCCAAGATGTAGCCCGTGAAGAACACAAGAAAAACCCAACTAAATTAGATATAACTAGGAAAATATGGGAGCTGTTGAATGTGATTGAATTGTCTATCAACTAGGCTGCAGAATAAGGATCTGTAGGTTGACACACTGAACAAATGCTTCACCAATGTAAATGCATTATTGCCTCCTGAAGGGGCACTCTTGTGCTATAGTGCAATGAAAGCAGGACAAAACACACACACACACCCCAACAACCCCAGGACATTGGTGGTATGAAAAGTTACAGGATTTCAGCTTTGCATCGACTGGAAAATGAATGTGCACACAAACAGTACTGAAAGTGGGATTGTGTATAATCGCACCAATACCATTGTGAAATAAATGCACAATAAAAAAGACATCTGGAAGGGTCCTAGGTTAAAAATGCCTTGGACATAATGGGTGGTTTGGCCCTGGAGACAGCAGTTTGGAAGCTGAAATGGGCAGAGGAAGAGAAGGCTGAAGGACAAACTAGGCATTACTTTAGTAGCATGCTTAGCAACCATGTATGAGTTTTAAAAATAAAATAAATGCTAAGTGTGTATTGGGACATGGGTGGCGCTGTGGGTTAAACCACTGAGCCTAGGGCTTGCCGATCAGAAGGTCGGCAGTTAGAATCCCCACGATGGGGTGAGCTCCCGTTGTTTGGTCCCTCCTCCTGCCAACCTAGCAATTCGAAAGCACATCCGGTGGGAAGGTAAACGCCATTTCCGTGCGCTGCTCTGGTTTGCCAGAAGCGGCTTAGTCATGCTGGCCACATGACCCGGAAGCTGTACGCCAGCTCCCTTTGCCCAGTGGCGTAGCGTGGGGGGTGCAGGGGGGCCGGCTGCACCGGGCGCAACATCTGGGGGTTAGGGTTAGGGGGGCGCAAATCCATGGGTTAGGGGCCGCAAATCCATGGGTTAGGGGGCGCAAATTACTTGCCTTGCCCCGGGTGCTGACAACCCACGCTACGCCACTGCCTTGGCCAATAAAGCGAGATGAGCACCGCAACCCCTGAGTCGGTCACGACTGGACCTAATGGTCAGGCGTCCCTTTACCTTTACCTTTAAGTGTGTATTATTGTGTATGGGAACGAAATGCTCCCGAGCTGCAATTAGCTTTTTGGAGGGAGACGCTCCCATTTTCTAAGTCAAACTTTCGTGTAGGGTAGTGCTTTTATCAGGAACACAGGTTAGAAGGGGAGTCTTAAATCTCCCCTACCCATGTGTAGTGGTCCCAGTGGAAAAAAACAAAAACCTCCCAGGTCTGGTATTTAATCATTAAAAAACCTCCAGACATGATTGCTAATCACACCACTAAAGTAATGTCTGATTCAGCCTTGAGACTTCCTAGCTGGAGTTAGTGGGAGCGCAGACTTGGAAGCGACTGCAAAAGTATCTCTCTGTGAATCCATCTCAAGATGTGCTGCCTGCCTATAGGAGTGTGCTTGCCTTCTCCATGCTCTCACTGGTTAATAAAACAGATACAGTATTACGAATATGTCATAAATCTCCATTCCTCTTTCACCCAAAGAAAACCCTGCAGTGTTCCCATTGGAAAGTCTCATGTTCCATCAGTATCTTTGGGGGTGTATGTGTGAAGTGTTCAAGGCAAAGAAAAATAAAGAAGCCAACGTGTCAAAAGTTTGGGAAATATCACTTTGGGGAGATTGCCATTTTAATGCATGAAAAAAATGTGGTGTTGGGTGCTTGTGAAACCTATCTGAAAGCTTTAGATTCTCTCCAAATGAAAAATCCAAAGCAAAGAAGTGAATTTTCTGACAGCTTGGGCAGGATAGCAGAACAGGTCTAGTCCAGTAAATATAGTTTGCATCTCACTGTTTGTATAGTAGCCTTGGAGAATACCTAATAATTTTGACTTCAGCTTATATACAAAGCTCTGAAATAAATAACAGCTGGGAGCAGAGCAGTTTGGTTAATTATAGCACTTTTTAGTGCATCTTTACTTCCTTGCAATCTGCTTAGAAATTTGTTACCTGGGATTTGAAAAGTGACAGAAAATTGCTTCATAGGAGCAACAGGAATTTAAATAACCAAAAGAAGTCCCGATCTGTCTTGTAGCCCCTTCCAGGCAAAAAGTTCCATTAACTACACGAGGAGTTTTGCCTGCTGGAAGACTCTAGTCCTGGGCTTTTAACTGGCAGTAGGTCTTGTGAAGTTAAGCAGTAGGAGGATCTGCTCTTTGTCAGCTCTGACATCCAGTAGATGTCATTACAACCGACAGGGATTATCCACCAAAGAATTTGGGGGATATTTGTCAAAATGGGGGGCGGGGAGAGGAAGCCCAAGTCGAAATGCATTATTTTAAAGGAAGAAATCTGCGTGTACTATTGTCATGGCTATAAAGGATGACTTTGCTAACACTGCAACTTATCCAAAAGTGATGGTTTCTCATCATTTGATCCATCCTGCTGAAGATGTGCAAATTCACTTTAGGGAGGACAAGAGGAACAAGATGAGCACATTTTAAAATCCCACCGTGCAGCAGAGAAAGTGCAAACAGGAAGCGCTGATCTATAAAAAGACTGGTGAAAATAGGGATTCAGATTGTTGATCTGTGGCTCATTGGATATGATTGGCCTGTTCTGAAAGCACAGAGTATAAAAGTACCTGGCTGCTCAGTTGGCACTGACCTTTGATAGAGTTTTCTCAGTGGTGGTTGCCCATTTGTGGAATGCCTTCTCTGGTGAGCTGCACCTGTCTCCCTCCTTGACTTTTAGGAGGAATTTTTAAACATTCCTGCTTACTCAGGCATTTAATAGTGGGCACTGTTCTTGGCAACCATGAAATCATTGGCTAAGAGAATGTTATTGTTTTAACTGCCTTTAGAACATAAATACACATATAAAATTTATGTGTTTGCTGCCCTGGGCTCTTTTGGGAGGAAGAGTAGAATATAAACTGAAATCATCATGATCATTTGGAAGTTTAACTGCTTTCCAGTTAAGAAGTCTCTCATATGGATATGTTTACATATCTCCAACATCTTGGATACAGGTCCCAAACTACTTCCAGGTTGGAAGAGGAAGCGATGAGGGAACAGCATCCTATGTTTTTTTAAAGACCCTTGCCATTTTCCATTCATGCTGTGGAGCTGGGAAATGTCTACCCTGGTATTTTACTAGGAAAGGAAAGAAATGTGGATATGGGCTGTGTGGGGAATAGTGTTGATAGATCCTGGCCCACAGACAGCAAGTGTTGTGTTAACTGTTCTAGGGCAACAAGACATTATTTAGGAATGGTGACTGACTCCTACACTGATGCTGCCATGGTCCGTTCTTCAGCTTCCATGCCCTGCATTCTGTAGTACAGGCAGGTCCAAAGTCTGTTTTGGGGGCCTAACCCGCCGGTCAATTTAATCCGGTCCCCGCGGCAATATGTGTCCTGGGGTAAAATCTTTAAAAAAGCTCAACAACTTCAATCCTTAAAAAACTTCAACAACTTCGGTCGGCCCTCATGCAGGTTCACTTCATTAAATCTGGCACTCTTTGAAAAAAAGTTTGGGCACCCCTGCTGTAGTAAGTAGGTCTCCAGTTTTGTCTTACAGCACATGTCAGAGGAGTAATATGGAATAATTAGTTAACAATAATGATGCATTCAATAAAAATCTGGAATAATTTGTTCTGAAGCTAATTTAGGAACAACACTCTGCACCTAGCTGTACATTGAAAAAGTGACAAAATTCCATCCTTTTACAGCTCTTTAACATCCTGAACATGAAGAACGAGGACAGCTGAACAGATTAATAGGCATTTCATACTTGCTTGAAAGGATACATTCTACTGGCTCCACATTAAAACCATATTAACTTTGTGTATGCATTCCCTAAACTAAAACAGTTCATGTCAGATTCCTTACTTTCTAACCAAGCTAAGCAAGGCTTTGTCTTATGAAATATAGGGTGGATGGCATTTATCCCACTGAAACGATGTATGTTCCATAGATTGCATAGGTCTTTCCCCCATTCCTATCTAACTGATAATGAGAATTTGTATTCTAGAAAAGCTTTTAACTAACTAAAATAGCAGTCAGTTTAATTTATAAAGGGTGGACTGGAAATCTTTCATGTGCTGCTTGTCCAAGCCAGTGTTCTGCCTATAATGATCAATAGTCTAACTCCTAAAACTTAAGGCACTGGCCTGATAACTCTAATCCTGACTTTTAACTAAGATAACTGTCCTAAGCACAAGAGATAAGCACACTGGAGGATCTCCCTTCTATGTTGCAAAGATTATTTGTAAGATTAAGTTGACCTCATGACCCTGTCTTACACCCTCGGCTTAAAGAATTAAGTTTCTTCCTATAGAAGATGAGAGGAATTGGTAGCAGATCTGCCCTAGCACATGATTGTCAAATGACAGATGATAGCAGATAGAGACAATATGAAATAATCTAAGTAACCAGTAAATTTGCCTTTGCAATAAGATGCATTAAAAAGGTTAAATGACAATAACACTGTAAAATCCATGTTGCTAATTGAGTGTGTTATAAATATGTTTTTCATATTAGAATTAAGCCCCATGCATACAAAAAGAAAATTAAATTACCAGCTATTAGCTGGTAGTTGGCTAATTTTCTGTTTGCTACTGAACCTATCGAATACTTTCTTTCTTCACATGTGCTTTTATAATTGTCAATGCATACATACAGTTGCACAAGTTCTCATGAGCATGTTTGTTTTGTTTTGTAAGTGTGTGTGTTTGTTTGTATAAATAAACCATAAATAAACCACACACACACACACACACACACACCATATATTATAAACCATGTATTATAAAGACACCACAGTCTCCGCTGTCCCTTATTCCGAGGAGACAGGATCCTAGACAAGCACCTGGAACCCCTGGAATCTTGCAGCAGTCAGAGATTGGGGTAGCTTGCAATACTACATTAGAAACAAATATGTGCAGTAGCAGCCTGACAGCAATTTTTAAAGTGAAGAGGGGTGTATGTGCATTCAGGAGAGGGATGTTTAGCCCTTTCTTTTTCTGCCACTTCCTTGCTTGAAATTGTTCCCCAAGCAACTTTCTCCCCATGGGGTTCTAAACCTTCTGAAGCATGCATCTGAAATTCCACAATGGAAAAGCCAGGAGGGTATATGCGATTTTGAAACCAGGAAACAAAAGACAGAAAAGTGTTGAGTGTTTTTCCACTCCAAATTTTCCCATCTGGAAATGGCTTTTCCAGTTTAAAAAGCAACATCAGGCTAACATAACATGCATTTACATGCAACATGTAGCTTTGCCCTTCATATGCTTTTGAAGTACATTGCTATAAGAATTCTAACATCTGATGGCTTGGAATGTGCTTACACAGTCTTTGTTCCTGAGATTGTGATCCATAGACCAAACACTTTTGTTGTACAATCAATATAGAGCAGGTGTTGGTTAAAAGAAAACACCAACCCAAACATACAGAGTAGACTATCAAAGGAGAAGCTATTTTTCCCAGTAAGTATTTAGTCTGACCTTGATCGTGTTAACGCTAGCATCAGAAGCAAAATATTTCATTCTTGGAATCCTATGTGCTTTGCCTCCGATATTTAATGTTCCTGTGCAGTCATTGGTTCATATAAGTTTCCATTACTGCTCCCACCATCCCTCTGTTGCTAATTTGAATGGTGACAGACTAATCTGGCAAGAGAGAGGCTAATGCAACTTGTTTAAATTTAAGAGAGAATTTCTAGCTGTGGTGGCAGAATGCTGCCAATGCTATCCCAGGCCACCTGGTTCAGAATGTCTCTGAGGAAAGGCCCCCTTTCTAAGAGCAAGGTCAGATACAATGGGAAGGCGGAAGAAGAGAGCCTGCTTATGTGGTGGCAAAATACTTTAAAAGGTGGGGAATAAGAATGAGGGAGAGGAGGGGGGATTAGGTCAGGGGAGAAGGAGGAAAGAGGAGCAGAGATGGCCGAACCAACCTGTTTGGGCACCACAATGTCTGACGCCAGCCTTGTATCTGAAGCAAAGCCAAAATGGCCTCCCTTTTGCTAGGACAAACACTTTGACAAGGCTTGATACACCATTCAGACACTAATTCCTGAATTCTCCCGCTGCCCACTGCTCAGGATGCTGCCTGAAATACGTAGGTTGCTTTATTCTGTCACATGACAGGGCCAGTCCTGTAGGGTGGAGCTATGCAAATGAAGATGTAGGTCTGTATCTGTGGTGGGAAACCTTTGACCCTCCAGGTGCTTTTGGACTCCAACTTCTACCAGCCCCAGCCAGCATGGACCAGTGACCAAGGATGAGTCCATCAACCTCTGAAGGGCCCCAGGTGACCCACTGTTGGTCTACACAGAGATGTTAAGGCTAGTCAGCCTGCAAAACCTGCATTCAAACGCTGCATTCAAACCTTGCACCCTCCCTCTCATAATGTCGATGAACAGATGGTGAATAAGGTTTGTTGAGGAGTGATAAAGTCCACTCCAGATTATTTCATTTCAGTTTTCCCCCCACATTCATCACTGTGCTTAAAGTTCCAGTATAACGTTATGGGAGTGCAGAAAACATGTAATCGACTTTCATCACTCCTCAACTCCCACCAAGGTCACTGAGGAGTTTCACAATTAGATTCAGTGGGAGCAGTGTAGAGACAACACTGATTTCCCCTCCTTGAAGGATGATTTTATAAATCCTTGCCATAACACCAGTGGACACATTCTGGTGGAGACAGCAAAGATTAGTAGAAAGAAATTCATTGGATTTGAAGGAGTTTGCAAAAATCCAGTCACATTTTTAGATGGAGTCCTATTCAGATGGCCAACACTTTGTCATTTAGTACCTGCTATCCAATAAGATAAGCAAGTTAGAAGAAAATGAAACAGATGGCAACAGGTAGTTAATGCTAGTATCAAGTTTTGGTTTAAAATATGCAACATACAGCAAGAACAAAAGAAGTTGGAGCAAAGCTTCAGAATATTTTTTTTTGTCAACAGTAAAGAAAATACAAAAATAATTTCTTGGCTGAAAGCTTAAAAGGATAGGTTTGGAATGTTATCTGAAAGTACATTACAATCTTTGAGTTTGTAAGCAATGCTCAGATAAAGCACTTTGTTTATATATTACCCACAGCCATGTAAAATGGCTTGCCTAACTGATGTGCTAGCAATATTTATCTTGGGTTCTGAAGACTGATATATCAGTTTAATTAGTCAGTTGCTTTCTCGTCATCCAGTCTGCTAACTTGCAGAATTTACACACAAGCATAATTGTCTGGGTGTTAAGAATTCACAACTGGATTCCCCAACTATCTTGCTGAGACACAGGGAGAAGTAGTAGTGAGGCTACCGCAAAATATTTCCTCCAGATGTACTGTTTATTGAGCATTTGGCCTGATTTGCTTGCACAGAGCTTAGGCAGAGGTTAAGTAAGGTCTGGAACTTACTGAACATTCATCCTGATCCATTTGCGGAGAAGTTATATGACAAGAAGAATTCCTCCTGATTTGTGGCTGTATACAGTGGTTATAGATGGGACACGGGTGGCGCTGTGGGTTAAACCACAGAGCTTAGGGCTTGCCGATCAGAAGGTCATCGGTTTGAATCCCACGACGGGGTGAGCTCCCGTTGCTCGGTCCCTGCCCCTGCCAACCTAGCAGTTTGAAAGCATGAAGTGCAGATAGATAAATAGGTACTGCTCCGGCGGGAAGGTAAACGGCATTTCCATGCGCTGCTCTGGTTCGCCAGAGGCGGCTTAGTCATGCTGGCCACATGACCCGGAAGCTGTACGCCGGCTCCCTTGGCCAATACCAGAGGTCTTCCAGCTAATTTAATTGTGTAAACCTAAATTCCCAGCATGTGATTGAATCCCTCCTGCAAACTACTGACAGCCTGTGGGTGACCCTGCTTTAGTCTGAGGTTGCCGCACTCATAGGATAGCCAAGTAGCAGTGTTGCTTCCACTTTTTGAGGCGCAAGGTATCATAAGTGGACAGCCTGAGATATCCTGTTGCCTGAGGCAAAAAACAAGATAGTACCCCCATTTCAGACAAATAAGATGTTTAGATTAGCAGCTGAATTTTATTTGGACTCTGTGAATGGGGCAGTGTCCTCCTGAGAGCAACAAGCTAGTTTAGGGGGCACAGGCAGGCTGTCTCCCAACACCTTACCACTATTCCCTGTTTTCCAGCATCTGCTACCCTCTGCACTTTGCCTAATGGTAGGGCTGGCCCTGTCAATGGGCCAACTCCTTGCTGCTCTCAGCACTGCCCATTCACTTTCCCTCTTCCTTTGGCCCCATGCACACTGCTGCCTAGATGCACAGATAGCAGCTCCTCCTCCTCCTTGCTGTTATCACTGCTTGATCACTCAGTGAACACAGGCAGAGAGGCAGCAACAAAAAGTAGGAGAGGGGATGTGATCAGATTGCTCCAGAGGTTGGCAGCAGGAGCAGACTGCAGTAATCTTTTGTAATATGGCGCCTTGTGCAAGACCAAAATTTGGTGCCCCCAAATGGATCTTTTCAATTTTGCCCCCCACCTCATTCCACCGGGGTCATTGGAGTGACCCAAGCTTCCTTCATGGATTTAAGTGCTAAGTTCAAGTACTACTACTACTACTACTACTACTAGTACTAATATCTTTATTGTCATTGCCCCCTCTCAGGGACAACGAAATTACTTGGCTGCTCCATCCACCCAGGTAGGGCACTCCACTCAAAATCAGAACAACTATAAAAACACTAATTAAAACAATATAATATAATACAGCAAGGAAGATTAGATGACTTTCAAAGTCCAGGTTTCCCATTCAGGGCCGAGATCGCTCTGGAGAAGAAGCTGTTCTTGAGACGGCTCGTTCTTGTCATCATCGTCCTGTATCTCCGTCCCGACGGCAGGAGCTCGAAGAGACAGTGACCAGGATGCGATGGATCTTTTACTATGTCCAGTGCCTTCCTATGGCACCTTGTGGCATAAATCTGCTCTAAGGTGGAGAGTGGGCAGCCAACAATGCTCTCTGCTGCCTTAACAACTCTGCACAACGCCATCCTGTCCTGGGTAGTACAGCTTCCGTACCACACACATAAGCCATAAGTGAGCACACTCTCAATGGCACAGTGATAGAAGGCAAGCAGCAGTTTCTGCGGAAGATGGTTTTTCCTTAGGATTCTTAAAAAGTACAGTCTCTGCTGCGCCTTCTTCACAAGCCCCCTTGTGTTGACACTCCAGGACAGATCCTCTTGTAATTCAATACCCAAAAATCTAACTAGAGATAAGAACGCCTCATTTAAAAATGAAGACCAGGCACCGATTCTGAAGGGTAAAGAGAATTTAGGAAGCAGTTGGTGCTCTCACCTCCCCTTATACCCAGTTGCTACACTAGTTTTTCCTAAAGGTAAAGGTAAAGGGACCCCTGACCTTTAGGTCCAGTCGTGACCGACTCTGGGGTTCCAGCGCTCATCTCGCTTTATTGGCCGAGGGAGCAGGCGTACAGCTTCCGGGTCATGTGGCCAGCCTGACTAAGCCGGTTCTGGCGAACCAGAGCAGCGCATGGAAATGCCGTTTACATTCCCTCTGGAGTGGTACCTATTTATCTACTTGCACTTTGATGTGCTTTCAAACTGCTAGGTTGGCAGGAGCAGGGATCGAGCAACGGGAGTTCACCCCATTGCGTGCATTCGAAGTGCCGACCTTCTGATCGGCAAGTCCTAGGCTCTGTGGTTTAACCCACAGCGCCACCTGCGTCCCTAGTTTTTCCTCGTTTTTCCTATTGGCTTGCCTGCACATTGCTGAACCAGTATGCACTAGTATGCCTCAGAAGGAGCGGTCTAATTTTTATTAACTTTTCAGTGGGGCTCTGTCTCACTCTGTACACTTTATTTCTGGCAATAACAAAGGCTTGTGCTGGCAATGGAAGGGATTGCTGTTTGCAGGCATACACTGACCATTTTGAAGAAGTTCAGCCTTGTTTTCTCACTCTGTTCCTAAAAATAAGCAGATTCTTGGAGATCAGAGAAGAGATGCAAAGTAACATTCCAAAATTGTGCAGTGCAAAAAAAAAAAAAAAGTTTTATATGCATTTCTCGTGCTAAAACGTGTGGAAGACAGATGTGCCGCTAAAGGTAAAAAGATTAGGGCAATAACTGGAAGCAATAAATTTTCATTTTATATCCTAATCTCTTACATTGTACTTGTTATTCCCAACTGGAGAAGCGGAGCTCCACCAGTCAGTTATGGGATCATTGTGGGTGGGCAAGTACCCAACTTCCACAACACTGTTGGGGAACAATGACGTGCTAAAAGGGGCTAAATTCTGCTTGGCAGATTGAAGGTGTGGAACACTGTTGCAGTAGCTCTTTATGGAACATTTTGGGGAGTGTTATTCATTAATTAAATATACATATTGTCTTTTCCCAAAGACTTCAGGTCAGAGTACATCTTCCAAGGTCTTTGTGCTTCTGTGTCCCACTCCACCCTCATTTTATCCTGAGAATACTCCTTTTCAGGCATTATGGAGGTAAAAGGGAACATTCATACAGTGGGGCTATGGGGCCATTGCTGCACAAATTCTCTGTGCCTTTTCCATGATGAAGTATAGCTGTCAACCTTCCCCTTTTTTTTGCAGGAAATTCCCTTATTCCAGCGCCGTTTCCCACTGCTTCCTGCTGCTATCCCGGATTGTTAGATATCCCATAGACTGTCCCCGGGAAGGTGAGGCTGCTGATCCCTTATTTTCAAATCTGAAAGTTGACAGCTATGTGATGAAGGTTCCCTGCACTATTGAGAATCATTAAAACCCTACTACACTGTGGGCCAGAATAATGGGAAATGGTGTTGATGTTGGAAGGGTGTGTCCTAAATGAGGGCATAGCTAGCTGGCGCTCTCAAAACAGAAGCACTTCTGCTAGGAGGTCAGGAATCGCTGCAACATTTTGTTGCCAGTCCCATTTTGTTCCATAAACAAATTGTGGCCAGCATACATAGTTTTATCTCAAATAATACTAAACAGGTTACCAATAGGCTAATTTCTGTGTGACACATAGGAGCCAACTCCTAGCGGCTGAGGGGACTTCAGCCCCCCCCCAATAAAATATTTGAGGGGGCCAGGGTCCCTAAATTTGATGGGCACTGCTATTCAAATGGTGTGCATGCACCCTGTCATGTGATTGATTATGTGGGGCAGGGCTTACCTGGGGCCCCTCAATATTTTATTCAAGTTGGCACCCCTTGTGTGACATACTGAGATTTTGGGTTCCACTGGGTGGAATTCAACACTATGCTAATTTGATCATTCTGTCCTCCCCACACGACCCCTGTGCCCTGTCTTGGAGGTTTTCCTGATCCCCCAGAACTGACTAGGGAAAGGAAAGCAGAGGCAAAGCCCCATTGCACTTGTACTGTTGGCTCCTCTAGTGTAACTGTTTAGTTGTATCCAGCCCATGGCCTCTTATCTGGTTCATTCATGTTTTGTTCTATTTTGTTTTTGCTTAGCTAAAATAAAGAGAGGGGGGCAAATCTAAAGAGTTCACATGGAACCCTTGAATTCAACAGCAACTGAATTAAAGGAATTTGGCTTTGTGAATCATTACTAGTGAGCTCACCGTTTTAATAGAAATCCTGGGCTAACACAGATTTCCTGTGTCCTTCCAGGTGACCACATTTTCCTTTCCCAAGAGATAATGATAACGCTCATTATGTCTGCTTTCAGAGAGGCCCCCTGCTTGTGAGGGAAATATGTAATGTAAAAGTATACAGTGCATTGCACTGCCTGCCACAGTCCCATAGCCTCTGGTTATCCTGTTTAAGTTGCACTGGAACATACATTTATCTGAAGCTGAGTAATTTTATAGATCCATAAAACCTACATTTCCCCTTGTGTTCTCCACCCCCCTCCCTTTTAAGTTGGACACTCAAAGCAAAGCTGAAACCCTAAAATAAATCTTCAAATGCTGCAGAAGGCCGAGCACAGCTTTATTACATATCTCTGCAATTAGAACTAATTTACTGCCTCGAGAGCAGTAAAATGTGCAAGCTACTTCTTGGATAAATATACCTGTGTAGGACAAGCAGAGCTTCTCTGTAAATGTTATCTCCTTGCATTCAACAAGTACCGAGGTCATTCTTACTGCTACATACCGGAGAACATTTAATTAATGGCCCTGCAGCTGGCGGTACCACCTTGGCTCCTTCATCTAGGCTGTTTTTATATGTTTTTCTGGTTCATATGAACGGACTTGGATAACGTCCCATCGCTTATTTCCCCCACAAATGTCTCTCCCCGCCCCTTCCTGCTGCCTGAAAGTACAAAACATACTTTAGTAGCCTCTTTGCTGGAAGAATGTCAGTTCACAGAAATAGGAGGAAAAAGTTGTGTCTGTTTCTATTAATATCTGTTTATAAAAAGCAACACGTTGTGTATACGGAAGTGCAAGTATACCCATTAGCTCAGCTTGGTCTTCAAGCTTGTAGTTGTATATACGCACAGCAAGGATGGGAAAACTTTTTCCGCCTGGGGGCTGCATTCCCTTCTTTGTAACCTTCCAGAGGCAGCATCCTATGGGTAGGTAGGGTCAGAGGTAAAAGTTGGTGGAGCAACAAAATGGGTGGAAAGCCAGCGTGGAATAATGGTTAAGATGTTGGGCAATGACCCAGGAGACCAGGGTTTGAATCCCCACTCAGCCATGAAGCTCACTGGGTGACATTGGGCCATTCACCATCTCATAGTGTGCCTCACAGGGTTGTTGTAAGGATGTGGAGGAGAACCATGTGCACTGCCTTGAGCACGTCGGAAGATAAAGGTGGTATATAAATGAAATAAAGAAATATGAATGTCATTGCACAGTTGGGCAGTTTCTACACCCACTCACTCCCCTCAGCAGCATCCTTCCAGTCAACTAAGAGGCGTTCCCAGAGTTCAAGGACACATTCCAGCCAGGCAGAAACATTCATGGAGGGTGCAAAGCCAGGCTGATAAGGATGTGGTCTGGGGAGAATAACAGATAAAGAGGCCTGAATTCCAGGAGAGATTAATTTGACCCTAGTGCTTGGTGCTCCCTATCCCAAAAGTACAGGGTCCAAGTTACTGAATTGTATTGTCCTGAGAGAAGAGAAGAACCCAGGGATCACTGTATGGAGAGCAAGTAGACCACTGAATGACCACCATGGTGCAAAAGACTGGAGCATGTGAGCCCGGGCACAGCCAGCTGTGATCATGAATCCCCCCCCCCAGCATAAGTGCTTCCATCTTCAGACTTGGGGGGGGGGCAAGAAGTCTAAAGTGGTCACCACTGCCAATTATCTTACCCTCTCCATCTGGGTAGCTGTGCAGACTGGGCTCAGATGGCATGGTGGCCAGAGGCAGACTCTCCTTATCCTTACTCCACCTGTCTACTGCTGAACTGTCTTAGAAGGTGAGAAGCAAAAAGGCAGTGACTGCACAGAGAAAAAGAAGGCAGGGCCATGAGGTGTCAGGGGCCCATGGCTATGATGGGAGCCTTGGCAGCTGCCCAACAGTGCTAAGCCCAAGCTATAAGTGCACATACTTGGCAGTAGGTTTCGGTCTCTTTGGTTGACCTCACTTCTGCTAGGATCAGAGGTAATCATTTTGTATTTTGATATTTGGGTGGCAAGTGATTTCAGTTCAACTATGGAGTCCATAGACACTCTGTTTTGAGGCTTAAGGCACCTTGGACAAAGAGTGATTTGTATCAGGTCTGTAGCACTGAGGTAAAGGATGAGGTCCTAAACTGGATCCCTTCTGAGCTGTTTTTTCTGACAGAAAAATACATGGGGATTTCTGTTCATTCATGTTATTCAATACCATTTAAAATCAACTGCATCCTGCCATTCCAAAAGGTTCAAGGCAACTAACAAATAAAATAAAGAGGCTATCTATTGATAAAAAATATGATGAAAATACAATCAAGGTGCTTCATCCTGATTTGCTTGCACAAATCTCTCCCGCAAAATACTGACAGCCTAGAGGCCTAAAACACAGAAAGCACTATTATTTAAAAGAAGAATCAGAGCAGCCAGTGCTTTTTTTCTTAAAAAATCTTTAGGGGTACTCTCAGTTTGACTCAAGAAAATCACCATTTTATACTTCAAATCAGGAAAAATAAATACAGTAAATGGACAAAAGTACAAAGATTCACAAAATGTTTAGGGGTATGCGTACTCCTGCGTCCCCCCAGAAGAAAAGCACCGAGAGCAGCAAAAAACAAAAAATGGCAGAGGAAGACTTTGAGGGAAGGAATCTTCCATGTCACATGGAATTTGACCTGGGAACATGGGATAGAGATAGAAACTTGCTCCACTAAATGGTGCCTCTGCTTAAAATCATACCCTGACCCATTTCAATTTTAGTGAGATGGATGTGCACATAATTAAATTCAATGATTAAAATAAAAACCTGTTAAGGCTATCTCCCAGTGGTTCAAGTTCCAGAAGCCAGAGAACTGGAAGCCTAGGCTGATGTCTAAACAGGTGTGTCCTGTGATCAGCAGTGATGTTGCGCAATGTCACAAATTGCACTTGGTTAGAATTAACCTTCCATGCAACCTAAAGTGTCTTCTGATATGACTCCACCATTTAATGGAGTGCATAGTTTTTGGTTATGTATGTCATTTCCCACACAGTTCTTGACATGGCACGAAGAGCTCCCTGATACTCAAACTAGAGTCTAAATAAATATTTGTCATTGGCCCCTGTCATATAAAAGCTACAATTTGAGTCGCATAATCACTAATCCCCCCCCAGTCCAACAGTGTCCCTCTATCAACTTTTTTGTATTGCCTTTAGATAACAGTATGTTAGATCTCATTCATATATTTTCCTGGGGAGGGATCACTATTAAATCCAAAAGTATATTTTGTGCATCTCATGTTACTGTGAAAGATTTGAGCAGCTAAACCCTATTCTATCTGCTAGTGTCTGTGTTTTAAGGTAGGGAGTTGTATTGAAATCCACATCCATTGTTCTTGCTGCTTAACAATCCTAAAGTTACTTGAAAGTACTTTTGTTTGAGAGACCTTTCAAGCAAAGCCAAGGCAGCAGATTAGAGATTTTTTCCCTGTTTGTAGACAAAAATACATTAAAACAACCAAGGGAGCTATTACTCTTCCACATAATTATTTTTAATGTCTCCTTAGACATGTAGAAAATGCCTTTTCGCTCCTTGGGGAGAAGAGCTAAAAGGGGGGGAAGTCCTTTTTTTGTTTTTACATTTTGCAGTGTGGCTTTTGTTAAATGTTGGTATGTATTCCCATTGTGCAACACTCACCCTAAAAGACTTTAAAAACATTTTAGGGTTCTAATGTCTAATAAAATAAATGGCAGAAATCCACAGCCACTGTTAGGTTATGATTTATTTATATACCACTTTTTGGCCCAAAGATTCCCCAAGCAATGAGTAACACATTAATGCTAACGAGAGAGAGAATGAAAGTACAATAAACACAATAAATCAACCAAAACAGGGTAAAATAGCACCATCGCCAAATACCCACCAATCACATTTGGGAGATGCATTCATGCTGTCATCACAGATGCAGCTTTTTCCATTAGAGAGTGCCCTGAAGGAGAGACACAAAGGGGAGAAGGCCACTTGATGTCACCCTCTTGCCCACTGAGGCCAGCCTACCAGCAGCAACCCACCTCAAACAGCCTCCAGATAAATAGGCTTTGCCCCTGGGAACCACTTGAAGCTGTGCCAGAGTTCTTACTCTTCATGGGTGGGGCTAGCTGGCCAAACCCTCTGACCCCCTGCCAACAGGCTAACATTCTGCAAGGGCGTGAAACCTTTAAGACCGATGCAATGCTTTTGGGTCCTAAGTGGCTTACCAAAAAATGCAGATCAGATCAATAGGGTTGGTTTTTTAAACAACAACAAACAAAATGGTTTTGTTCAAGTATTAAGACCTGCCTGATTTTATTGATCTATCTCTGCTACGATGTATTTTTACTGTTTATGTTTTAAGAATGTATGTGTAAGCTGCCCAGAGATCTTCAGGTACTGGGCAGTACAGGGATCACCATTAATAAATTGGATTGGAAGGGAGCCCAAGAAAATATATCCTTTGAAATCAAGGATGAGCAAATGAACAGAGCTATCAAGGAAGTTCAGAAAGAATGAAGCAGTCCTTCAAGTTCTTTCTTCAATATAGAATGTTAATGTTCAGGGGAGATACAGTGTGTGCCCAGGTGAATCTGCCCAGGTATGCACATTTTGATGACAGACTGAGAACCTTTGCCCATAACCCAACACAGAGTTAGGTGGATTTTAGCTAATTGATCTCCATGTGCAGTATGTTAGGTTGTTTCTTGTTGCAGAACAGCTTCCCACATAATAGGATGACCTCTCTTCAGACCAGTGCTGAAAAGTGATGACACAAATCAGACATAATTTCCAACGGTGTACCTGTGTTTGTTTGTACCTCACATTTCCCCCTAAAAGGACTCAAGGCGGCTTATGCTAAAAATAAGAACTGCTAAAAACATATAAAAAACAAAACAATTAAAGGTTGATAGAATTAAAACTATGTACATATATAAAATCTATTAAAACCATACAAATACCGTAATTACAATAAAAACAGCATGGCACCAGCCTTTTCATTAAAAACAATCCCAAAAGCCTGTAGAAACAGAAAAGTCTTCAGCTGCCGGAAGAAGGACAAGAAGGAGGGAGGGAGCAAGTCTAGCTTCTCTAGTCAGGGAGTTCCAAAGTCCAGGAGCAGCCACCGAGAAGGCCCTTGGTGTTAGCCTATTGCAGCAAAAATGTCCTTAAAGATGAACCAACTTATTATAGCAGAAATGTTCCTGGACAAGAGTCCACTTCTTGAAGGACCTTTGCATCCTAAATCTTCTCTTGGGGAAAGGCCTTGGTTCCGGCATCTCTAGTGCTCATCTCCTTATCTTCCCACAACTTATTTCTCATGGCCCAGCTGTCCTTCCCTTAACCCCTTTCTTGACCTCTTGCAACTCCTACTTCTCATGCTGAAAGTTGGCCAGGAGGTGATAAGAGAGGGTGTTTCCCAGCATTTGTTTAAGAAGTGCAATTTGTTTGACACCTATCTTTCCTTCGATCCATGTAAAATGGATGCAACAGGACAGGGACAGGAACTTCTGAGATCAGTAATAGTGGAGGCACTGAGGTGCTTATAATTCATGAGTTCTTCCTCTGGTCCTGTCTGTTTTCCCTGGGCCAAGAAGGCTAAAATTTGGGAAAGAGCTGTTAGTTCAGCAAGGAAGCTGCTCTAGACAGGGAGCTGATACAGAAGCTGGAGAATCCACCTCTTCCTGGCTCTCAGCCCAACTTCTCTATCCTCCAAAGATAGCCTCAGATGCAGCTTTTGTAGTAGTTCTGAAACCCTGCCTGGCTCACCATGTCCCCTGCTCATGTGGCCATGGGCGAGATTGGGATGTGGGTTGCCTGAGAGTATGAGGAAGAAATACAATTGTATGAACTGGGATCATGCTTTGGGTACTCCACTACCTTGGTCTTGCTGATCGGAGTTAAATGCCTTAAGTGCCAAGGCCAATCCTGCATGATGGAGACTTAAAAAACAACAACCCACAACGCAGAGTTATTGCATGAAGGGATAATGAATAATGGAGGCAATTAAGGAACGGAAGGAGCTGGAGTATGGAGAAGATCTGTTAGATTATGAATTCATTTCTTCAGGAACATGATGGAAGTCCCACAGTGTGGGAAACATAACATTCAATTTGACAAAGAGTTGAAATGTTTGCCATAGGGAACAATCCTGCATTGCCATGTGGGGCTTGACCTGCACGGCCTGGTCGCTCTTTTCCACTTTTTAATGATTGTGGATGCGGGATCATAGGGAATTAGCCCACTTGGTGTAGGAGACTGGTGTTAAGATCCCTTGACTGCATTTCCATGACTGATGCATTCTGGATGACAGATACAAATATGCTCTTCAAGCTCTGTATTTCCCTGTATATTAGAGCAGTTTAAACTCAAATTTAATTAAGAGTCAGCTGTTTAACCACTGAGTTAATTTGCACAGACAGAATATTACATTTCTTGCATATGCAAAGTGGGTAACAGAGTAGTAGTGGTAGCAGCAACAGCAGCATCAGTAGTGGGCGGCTCTTCAACAAAGTTTTTGCAGTGCATTATTCTCCCTTCAAAAAGGCATGGTCCTGTTCAGGCTTCTAGACAGCCATTCGCTCTGAGCAGGGCGAATTCTCCCAGATTCATCTTTGCTGATATTGAACACAATTACAGTGGTACCTCGGGTTAAGTACTTAATTCGTTCCTGAGGTCTGTACTTAACCTGAAACTGTTCTTAACCTGAAGCACCACTTTAGCTAATGGGGCCTCCCGCTGCCGCCGGGCCGCCGGAGCACGATTTCTGTCCTCATCCTGAAGCAAAGTTCTTAACCTGAAGCACTATTTCTGGGTTAGTGGAGTCTGTAACCTGAAGCGTATGTAACCTGAAGCATATGTAACCCGAGGTACCACTGTACTACCAACTTCCTGTGTGCTCATGAAGAACAATAATACTGTGTGTGTGTGAGAGAGAGAGAGAGAGAGAGAGAGAGAAATAAATAAATAAATAAATAAATAAATAAATAAATAAATAAATGATAGAATAAAATAGAAATAGGGTTTGCTTGTTTTTACTCTACTGCTACATAAAGATAAATTAGAAACATGTTTTGTTTCATATTCTTTGTCTGTCTGGAAAATTATAAGAAACTAGTTACCTATATTGTCCACATATTCAAATAACAGCAATAAGAAGCAATTTGATTGCTGGGGCAAGGGATGGAATAAGGTCTGTCAGTGTGGACTGGGAAAGGTTGACTATAGCAAAAGGCAGCTTAGAGAGCTCAAGTTTTGATAGGTGGGTAGGTATATGAGATATCATGTGTATAGAAGGGAAAGTGCTTTGACAGTTTGAAAACATACACATACACACACATTTTTGCCCTAATGGAATTTCAGTACAAGCTGCCAAATAAGGTATGATCGGAGTTGGATTTTATCCAAGGTCTGTATTTCTTAATTATCATTATGAAAGAGCTACGGTCACAGGAATTAAGTTGTAAAATATTAGATGTGTAAAATTGTCTCCCTAGGACAGTCCTGTGAACAAAGAAACTCACTGTTTTACAAAGTCTTGGCTGCAATTTAAGATGGAACTTGTAATCTGCTACTTCAGCGGTTGCCTAATGGAAGAACTTTTCTTGCCATAAATTGGGGAGAGAGATGATCTTCAAGAACTGTGGTGCATGATGGAGGGTGCTAATCCGCTAATCTGTTTAGGAGATTAATGTGGGGTTTAGTACATACAAAAGAGAACACTATTTCCTCATATAGAGCATTTTGTAAATTCTTAGCAAATATGAGTTATGGAATCAGCCTAAGGGCTATTGTCATGCTTTCCTGGTGCATAGGACCAAGTTGCAAACACCCGCCCCCATTCATGCTAACTTGCGTTTAGTGGGGCAAACTTCCAGGTAAGTGGGTATAGAATTGTAGCATTAATTGTTAAAAACAACTCCCACTCAGAGCAAAGAAGCTGTGAGCTAGTCACAGATTTGGCTGCTTCTGAGAAGGAATAACATGGGATCTGAAATAGGTATTTTAATTATTTGTCATGCTTTGACAGTGAATTACAGTCTTTTACAACTTGGGCAATAAAATATGTACTGCTATCCTGACATTTGAAATATGATCCTAGTTTATGTTGAAATGAGTTTTGGGACAAGCGGCCACAAAAGGAGCAAGCCAATGGGTGTTGTGCTATTGAAGGGAATATAGCTGTATATCACTGGCTCCTGGGATACTCAAGGGTTGAGTGACCAAAAGAATCTCCTTGTATTGCTGACAACCAATATTTCTTCTGGCGATTTAAAAAGTAGAAACATGAAGTCATAGTCTGTCCTCAGCATTGGTACTTAATTGGGGTGGGTGCCGGAAATGTAGAACATTTCATCCTTCTTGACTGTTTGCACTATAGCTTTGCTACAATAAACATGGCCTTGACTTCTCTTCCGCCTCAGAGATGTTACAAATGACTTACATTGACTCATCAAATTGTCTCTCTGTGTCTTACCAATGACTGGCACTGACTCATCAAAACATCTTGCATACTGTACTTCATTCTAAACACTCTTATTGATTCGCTAGAGACGTGTGCGCCCCCCCCCTTTCCAATGGGAACCCTTTCTTGTTAGTTTTGGAACTTTAAATAGCATTTCTGAACACACAGGCTTGAATCCTGGTGATATAACCTAACATTCCGTATAAGTAAACACTTCATAATATTTTTCAGTATGTATCTGAGGCTGGATAGCTCACTTGGTTAGAGCACGGTGCTGATAATGCCAAGGTTCAATCCCCATATAGGACAGCTGCATATTCCTGCATTGCAGAGGGTTGGACTAGATGATCCTCAGGGTCCCTTCCAACTCTACAGTTCTATGATTCTATGCTGAAAGCAAATTGAATACAGTGGTACCTCTGGTTACGAACTGGTCCGTTCTTAACCTGAAACCTGAGGTGCCACTTCAGCTAATGGTGTTTCCCTCTGGCGCCAGCGCACGATTTCTGTTCTCATCCTGAGGTAAAGTTCTTAATTTGAGGTACTACTTCCGGGTTAGCGGAGTCTGCAACCTGAAGCGTTTGTAACCCGAGGTGTTTGTAACCCGAAGTACCACTGTAAACTGGGCATAATCCAATTAACTGACCTGGGAGTAAATCCCATTGAACTAAACAAGGCTTATTTCTGCATAGACATAGACATAGATAATTGTTACTAAGCCCTGCTGGTATAGCAAAGTCATTGAGTTAGTCCACTGTGGCAAAAAACAGCAATCTCTGGCAACAAAGGCAAGGACTTCTTTCAGCAGAATAAACTCTCAGCACAATAAACCTTTGCCTTTTCTCAGCCTTCATAGCAACTGACAAATTAACAAATTGTGTTTGTTTCCTTGGAAGGAAAGTTTGTTGATTTCAGTGCAGTATATTCCATATCTAAATGCCAATAAGGGAGTAATGCAGAGGGCCAGTTAATGTGCATCTTGATGCATATGGGATCAGCATAACAACCTTTTCTGTTTCCATCTCTGAAAATGGCTTAGAACTACTTTTTAAAAAGCCAACAGCTGGTTGGCCTAATGATCCTTCCTCCTTGTAATCAACAGGACTTTTATTTTTAAAATAACGCATTTAGGATTCAAAATTAGGGTTACCTCAATTTAAAAAGTGAAAATCCGGACAGAAGTGTTTTTGAGCTTTTCTTGGCAAGAAGCATTTTTGGCAAAATCACAAACAAAATTGACTTTCTGAGCTATTTTTCAGGAAAACTGGCAAAAACGACACTGCCAACATGTGTTGCCATATGTCCAGATTTTCCTGGACATTTCGCCGATTTCCGCCACGACACTTCTTCGGACTGCAGTATTCTGGGTATGTCCAGGAAATTCTGGACAAAGCGGAACCCTATTCAAGACCCCTGAAGTAGCAAATGTGGAGAGTCGTGAGGTCTGCCCCCTTTTCCATCAATCTACAGAGAAAAGGGTTAATATAAATTATGAAATTGAACAGGAAAGGTTTTTAACTCACTTTTATTTTTCTTGTATATTTGAGAAGACTTAATCATGGCTACACTTTCTGAGCAGCCCCAGCTAATCTTTCCATAGATCCTATTGTGTGTCTGAGATGTTTAAAACGTCACATAGATCTGAAAGATGTTACCGATACCTACTCCTATATGAACTCTTATTCACCAGAATCTTGGCTGGAACTAGCTGTAGAGGGATATTTTATGGCCTTATGCAGCCTGGTGATTTATGTTCAGTTTTGCCCTAGCAATATGCTAATAAATTTAACAAGACCCCTGTAGTACCCTCGTACTTCATTCAAAATGAAACTTGTTGCAAGGTGAGACATCGCTTGTGGGGGGCAGGGAGGCAGAGAAAGGGGGGAGATGTTCTAGAAAACTGGAAGAAAGAGCGCAATTCACAAATGCAGGAAGTAGTAACGTGTGGACCGAAACCGGTTAACAGACCAATCTGTGAAAACAGCTTGAGCAATTTCAGACAGCTGCGATCCTGTCTATCTAAATCATTATGGGACTTAAAGAACATTGTGATTTTAAGCATAATTCCAAGTTAGCTGAGTCTAATCTCCATTCTGAACCCAAGCGCAGGCCCATCCTATGCATGTTTACTTGGAACCAAGGTTGCAATCAAAACATAGTCTGCATTGAAACACAGGTTACCGTACCTCCCAAGCAAACATGGATTTAGGATTGCGTTGCACCATACCGAACCCCAGTTCAACGGGTTTTACTTTTCTATTAGGTAAGATCAGTGCTTTTTTTCTTTAAAAAATGTTTAGGGGTACTCTCATTTTGACTCAAGAAAATCACCATTTTATCATTCAAATCGGGGAAAATAAATACAGTACATGGACAAAAGTACAAAGATTCACAAAATGTTTAGAGGTATGTGTCCCCCTGCATCCCCCCAGAGAAACAGGTTCAGATCAGGGCTTTCATTTGGTACAGAGCTTGCTTCCAGATTGGGGAGTGAGAGGAATCCACTCCAGTTCAACGAAACCCCAGTAGTGAGTCATAAACCCAGGTACAGGATTAATTGGTTTATGAAACTGGTATAGCCCCAGATGCAGCAGGCCGCTCAAATGGAAGTGGACCAGCTTAAGAGGTTTGTGGATCCCAGTCACCTGACCTAATGAAGACTGCCCCCACTCCACACCCATACCCATATCCTGCTGCTATAGGATCAGTGCAAGGTTCCTAATCCAGAACACCCTGAGGCAATCTGTTGACGTCAAGGGCTCAGAATTTGCAGCCAAAATCTTTCTTCTAGTTGGGAAAGTTATGACAATATAAATACCCTCCTCCCGGCAGACAAGTTGTTCATAGGATCATTTCAAAATAGTTTGGAGAGGAATAATGTTCTGGGAGAAGAGATTAGAAGCACTGTGTTTCCTACAGGTGCAGAAAAAGCAACTTGGTCCCCCCCCTCCCCTGTTTATCTCTCTCGAGACCCCTCTCCCCTTGTCTTTCTTTCTTTCGCTCCCCTCCTCTTGTTCTTCCCCAAAGTTGAATCTGGGGTCAGAACTTCTAATTGTAACCTCAGACTGGAATTCCAGATGGTGTGTTCAGGACTCGGAGCAAGTCTCAGTTCATCAATTTCATGTGCTCGAGTGTCTGCTCTGGCTGTGGCCCCGACTCCATTCCCAACGTGGCATTAATGCAGAACAAATTGAGACATATCCTCTCGATAATTAGTTCCAGGATTGCCCAAGATTTACGGTAAAATAATAGAGCAAACTCCACAAAAGCTGGGGATTTATTAATTATTTTTTTTGCCTCCTACCACCGAACAAGGAGGAGGAGAGTGATTTGGCTGAGATGTTGCTGCTGCTGCTGCTGCGCAAAGTTGGCACTGGAGAGGATGAAGAGGGAGCCAGGACTCCGGATGAGTTGCTGGTATGGGAGTGAAACCATTAGCAGTGCATGAAGCTAGGAAGGAACCCAGAACGAGAGAGTGCCATATATTTATAAGTTGGGCGAGGAAGAAGAGGGCGGGATACATAGCACAGCACAACCTATGCAAGCCTACTTGGGAAGCAGCCCCATTTAAGTCACTGGGGCTGACTTCCGAGTAAACGTGCATAATAATCTTGGGTCTTGGAACTAAATAAGTCCCACTGGTTTTATGGAATTTGCTCTCTGTGTGGGGGGTTTTAAATGTAAAGGATCCACAGTCTGCCTACTAGAGGGAGGTCCACACACTCCCAACAGCCTAAATCACCCCCCTACTTTTTTCACCCCCACCCCCGCAAAAGAGAACAATCTTCTTAAGGCATTTCTAACTGCCAGGAGGTGCGGTGCTAGTAGGGAGGCTTAAGAGAGCTTGAAAAAGTTCTCCAGCGGAAGCCTCCGTATGCTTACTCAGAAGTAAGTGGCACTGCGTGGGGTTTGCTCTCAGCCAAGTGGGAATAGGACTGCAGCCCGATAGTCTCATCTATCCACCAGGCCCCAAAGGGCCCCCGGTAGTTTCAGCTGTGGTACGCCTGGGATCAAGCCAGAGAAAATGGCTACCCCTCCATTGTCTGGCCCCATTTCCTAGCAGGAACGGCACCATGACCCCAGATGGAAATGGGAGGGCCTTTGGTCTGATCCAGCAAAGGAACTCAGACAGACTAAGCGTCTGCACATGCAGCCCCATTGCGCTCAACAGGGATTAGTCCCAAGGAAGGATACATAAAGTCTTTTTTTATTTTTAAAATTAATAATCCAGCACAATAAATTTACAACACAGGCTATGAGTTGGACACCCAAAAGCAATAGCGGTCATATCCCGAGACCACACAACAACATATCAAAAGTCTTCTTCACTGTTGGCTGGGATCTGTCAGATGCAGGAAGGAAAATATGTTTTCTTTTCTTTTCATATTGGGCAGATTCCCATAAGCATCCCCAAAACAAAGGGCATTACGCCCTCATTGTGTTTGCAAGAGGTTTAAGATAGACTAGGCCGGGGTGAACGTCCCAGCCGAGATGGGGGCGGGGGGGGGGCTGGAGGTGGAGATCCAGTGGGTCCGACTATTTGCCTTCTTCCTTAGGCACGCGCTCATTCTCATAATCGGGTAATTTTTTCTCTCCGAAGGAACCGCTAGAGCGCATTTACTCGAGACTAAGAAGTCTGAGGACGGGAAACTTAAGACAGCTCTTAAAATTTCAGAAAAGTTTCTGATTTAAAATATATATTGTTAACAAACGCTTAACTTATCTATGTTAGTTTCTGATCAGGGGCGCCAACTTATAAAAAATATTGGGGGGGCGGGGGCCCATACCGACTTATAAAAAATATTGGGGGGGCCCAAGACCTCCAAATCGCTGCTGCTGGGGGAACGAAAGGGGCGAGCCCCGGGCTGCCCCGACCTTAAGTGAACCTGTGAGGGCCCGCCCTTTGCGGCAGCCGATTGGCTGCCGCCGTGGGCAGTGAATATTAATGAGCTAGGGGGAATCCCCGCTTCTCGCGGGGCTGATGCCAGCCCCACGAGATTGTTGATGGGTCGAGAGCCCGCAACCCCACCCCCTCTCTAGATCGGGAGTGGCTTTGTTTTAACTCATTACTGAATGTATTTTAAAAGGTAACTATCGTCAAACAAGGAAAATAAAAAATACCAACATAATTTTGTGATTTTACAAAGCATAATATAACTAATAATTTTCTTAAATTATTGGGGGGCGGAGCCCCCCCAAACGAATTTTTGAGGGGGCTCAGGCCCCCTCAGGCCCCATGGAGTCGGCGCCTATGTTTCTGATTCACAATCTGGTTAAGTAAGTGTGTGTGTGTGTGTGTGTGTGTGTAATGTATAGCCCGGCTTTCCATGAATCGTGCCCTTTGACGGTTAAGAACATTAATACATATTTTACAAAGGGGGGCATTTATTCTCATTTGTCTTAGTTGGACGGGCTCCCCCATTCTTTAAATACATTTCCTTTGTAACAAGAGCCACGCAACTGTCCGCTTAAAATCAGCTGGAATATGATGCTGCGCATTTCTCTTTCCATGAATTCGGCCTGTTCCTCTCTCCCCTATGTTCTACATTAGTTTCAGACATTTGCTCCTGAAATAATGATCTTTATCTTACTGCCCTATCCTAATCATCTATATTAAATGGCACTTGCTCCCAAATAAGTATACTGTACTAAGCTAGAATTGCCGCTGTACACAGCATAGTTCTATTCATGTCTACACAAAAGCAAACTCAAATTTGCTCTGTGGAGTCTTAACTTCCATGTAAGTGGGGACAGGATTACTTCCTTAACTGTTCCTGTTGGCTTCACTCCAGACAACGGAGTGAGATCCATTGATTTCCATGGGTCTTTCTTTCAAACATGTGCGTGGGTTTAGGGCTGCATCCAAAGGCCCCTTTCTCTGCAGTCCTTCAGGGTTAGAGAGTGCCTCCCCACCGAGCAGCTCTGGCTGTGAATGCGAGCTTGCCCCCTTTCGCCCTCGCTGCCCCCGCCGCGCTGAACTCCCGGAGCAAGACGCGCATTAATTCAAGTCTCTCCCGGCTCCCTTTCATTTTTCATTGGTCCACATCTTGGGATTGCCAAGGCGCGGCAGCCCAATGGCAGGCCTGCCCTGGGATCTCATAATGCATACTTCGGCACTGGCTGAGGCCAAAGGGAGGTCAGCGGCGCTATTTATTACTTGCCTAAGTTCCTTCGCTCGAAGGAGTCCATGAATCTTGACAGATAGCTCGTCTCTTGTCTGTTTTTACAGTTGCGCGTTGCTGGTGAGGTTACAGAGGAAGCGGGAAGAGACGGGCTCGAAGCGCCGAGAATTCCCTGGCGAGGATGAGCTAACAGAGACCCGGCTCGTTTCTCTCTCGCTCTCTCCCTCTTTGCTCACAGCCCCCCCCCCCTTCAAAGATGGGGAGGACAACGCGCCGAAGTTGAAAGGAAGGAGTCTGAGGGCAGAGGGAATCCCTCTCCCTTTTGCAGCGCGCCTCTTTTGATCTCCGAATAATATATGTCTACACGCCGATCAGCGCGAGTGGTGACTCGTATTATTATGGTTTTTTACGCAGTTTGGTTTCCTGTGCCGGCGAAATCGCTCCTTGTCACCCCCACCCCACTTCTGGAGCTGAACTTTTCAATGGCTGCGCATCGCTCCCATAGCGCTGGTTTATGTTGCTTACGATGGATCCCCCCCCAAAAAAAAAATCTCCGATGAGCCCGGAAATCAGAGTGCAAAACAGAGACAAATGTGCCCATTTCCCTTCTCCAGTAGAGCGCGATGGGCGTTTCGGTGTGTGTTTGTGTGCATGTGCATTTTTCTGGAATGCTTGTTCCACCAAAGCAACTTCTTCTGCGCCAGCCCTGCTTTAAGCACAGGGTTCCCCCCCACAAGCTGGGTGGAAACATCTCCTTTTAAACATGTATTTTTTTCAGAGGTGCCAGGAATTCCCCACCTGGAAAGAGCTGAAGCTGACAGATTTAGGCCGGTTTGGTATGGGGGAAAGGGGGTGGGGTGGAGAACGCAGCCTATAGCTCTAGCGGAGGCGGGATGGATTTCATGGCCGGGGCTCCGCCGACGTTCACAGCAATTGGGGGGTTTTTCGCTTAAGGCGCTTGTTTGTGCGGGAGGTGTGACCTAGCAAGGGAGAGATGGAGGAAGAGAGAGAGAGAAAGATCTAACGCCTGGACTTCCTGGGAAGAGGTTTGTGTACATCTTCACATCCTTTGCAGGCGACCAAGACTTATCGTCGCGTCTCTCGTGCCGCCGCCCCCCTGCAGCTGAAGAACTCAAAATAGTCGCAATCATCTCCAGTTACACAAATTACGTTAAGTTTCCCAGCTTCTTGTGTTTGTAGGGTTGCCGCCCTCTAGGCTGCCGCGCGCGACGAAGGCTTCTGTGAAACCGGAAAGCCTGCACACTTTGCACACTTTCTTGGCCCAAAGGTCCAATGGACGATCCCAGCAGGTCTCTTTCAGATTTTTTTTCCGGGGTGGGGAGAAGGACTGGCGTGGAAGGGGCCAGAAGCCAGAACAGCCCCTCTCTTCTCCATTCGGCTGTTGAAGCTTCCTTCTCGAATCCTCGACCGGGAAAGGGACACCTTTGAGCTCCGGATATTGGGCATAGCGGAGCTTCAGCCGATTCACAAGGCAAAATGGACACGCACCCGGCCCCAGTTCAGAAGAACTCTGTGCTGCTCTCCCAGAAGCCTCTGCCTGCCCCAGTGACTGCCCCTCAGCCTAACCTACCCCGCAAGGCTGTTGTGAAGATAAAAAAGGGGAGAGGGGGAAAACAGTGTATACCGCCTTGAGCTGCTTGCAGGAAAGGTGGACTATCCATGTAAGAGTAGCTGCGCCCAGTTTGGAAGAACAAGAAGGCTGCTGTGTACAGCGCTGCCGCCCGGGACTGCGCTTTCTGAGCTGCAGCTCCTGCGTCCTGGCGCGCTGGGTGACAGGTTCGCTCCTGGGAATGGGGGACTGGCGGCCGGTGATTGATTCTCTGTCTCTTCGCAGCTCTCGCTGCTCCCTTCACCCTCCGCGGCTCCTGCCTGGAGATGGTTCACAGCTTTGTTTTTCCCGGGGTTGGCACTTTAAATAATCAAACCCTTGAGTGAGAAGAAAGATATTTCCCCTCTGCTTCTCTGCTGAGACTCACCGGCGAGGAAAAGGCACAGAAATGCGCTTGGATCTCTCTCCCCCCCTCCCGCTCCACTTCTTTGAAGGCTGCGGTCCCTGAGCGCATTTATTTTGATGATTCAGGCCGCATTCCTTCGAATCTCCTTTACCAGGGAGTAAGCCCCGCTTGGTTTCAGTGGGCTTTGCTCCGGAATAGACATGACGAAGGAAGATTGCAGTCTGAATCCTGCATCATACATCCTCCGCCCGTCCTAAACGAGATCAAATCGTTTCCGAAGCTGAGTGGGGGAGGCGGTTGTGTGTGCAAGCGGGAAAGTGAGAGTGCCGGAACGACACTTTCGTTCTCACTTTCCTTGGGCGCTTTCTACGGACCTGGGTTTGGAATGCTGTTCCTGCGACATCCCGCGTGTCTGTCCGGTCTTCCCCAAAGTGGTGGGGTTAAACCACTGGTTAAGCGAGTCGTGTGACTGAATGCCAGAGCAATAGCAAAGTAAAGATTCCCAACATCTAGAAATCTTTTCTCCCCACCGGAGGCGTCGGTAGACCCTGCTTCTACGGCTGTCCCTCCCAAATATTTTTGGAATTTGCTGGTTTCCATAAAATGAGAAATAAAAAATGAAATAAAAAATAAAAAATGAGAGGGGGCGCGTCATTGGCCACTTATTGTTGCTATTGTAGAGAACCGAGCATTTGTCTTATCTTTCTCTTGGCCTTCAAGCTCAAAGGAGAAACCCAATCAACCCGGTGTACAGTGGTACCTCGGGTTAAGTACTTAATTCATTCCGGAGGTCCGTTCTTAACCTGAAACTGTTCTTAACATGAAGCACCACTTTAGCTAATGGGGCCTCCTGCTGCTGCCGCGCCGCCAGAGCACGATTTATGTTCTCATCCTGAAGCAAGGTTCTTAACCTGAAGCACTATTTCTGGGTTAGCGGAGTCTGTAACCTGAAGCGTATGTAACCCGAGGTACCACTGTATCTGCTATTGGAGTTATTTTTAAATGCTGCGAATGAGGATCTAGAAGCAAAACATGAGATGGGACCATCTTACACGGGATCCATTGGGGAAACTGACCGGCCAATGGGCTTTCATCCAGCCCTGTTATGGTCTCCATTCCTGAAATTCTGAGCCTCTCCTCGACGTAGGCAACAAGTGCCATTGGAAGCCAGTTCCATCCATTTCAAAGGGGTAGTGGAAAATTTAAGGAGAACTTAGCCGAGAGGGGGCAGAAATTTGATCCTGCCACTTCATGTTTTTTGGGGGGATTTATCAGTCAGCGTGACCCATGTTGAGCTCCAGCCAAACCACACTGCTCTGAATGTATTTCGTTCAGTTAGACGGAAATCAGATTAAAAACCAGTGGCTGTGTGGTTCATTCTTCCCCACTCCTTCCAGAGGTCTGAGGGCGGGTTATTCTCCTTTGAAAGCCAAAAGCTCAATAACAACTCTGAACTGTACTATGTAAATAGACAAAAGCTAACCTAGAAAAGGTCGACCAATTTATAATCTGGACAAAAAAAAAAAAAAAAAAAAGCTAACACAGGGTTAAGACAACAATGGCCCTCGCAAAGAGCTCTGGTCCATCTAGGGCCGCAGGGGTCGTTCATTAGTGCCGATGGCGAACCTGGGATACGGGTCGTTGACAGATGATATTATCTCGGTTCGTTCTACGGTACTTAAAAAGAGCCTTTGCCAGTTTAGAGGGAAGAGCAAATGGGAATTGCTAAAGATTTCGCAATAGTTTAGGGTAGGGGGGTTTAAAAAACAACAGCAACAACCATTAAGTGGTTTAAAAACAGCGATGCCTCTCCGCCTGTACTCAAAAAAGATACTGGTAAGCTCTGACTTAGTATCTTTCATTCTGTGCTGAGAAAAATGCTACCTGGATTTATTTGAGACGGTGCGGTTTGGCAAGGAAAAGATCACGGTGTCCGGGTTTAAAATGAACTTTCCAGTTATCAGAACGGATCGGACTTCTCAAGCATTGCAATTTAAACCACTGCAGTTTTACGTGCTATATTACGGCAGATCGGAATGAATTGGCAGAAACAAGGGGAAACCCAGAAAGCGATGGCTAGCGATTAAATAGACACCTACCTGTTACTGCTTGTGTAGGAGCAGAAGGAGGCTTGGGCGCTTTTGAACTCTGTACCATTTACCACTCTCCGAAGGCAAAGGTGATTTGTCACTCTGCAACTGAGTTCAGTCTAAGAAGGGAAAGGTATAAACTTACCAAAGTCATTCAAAGTTGAATTCTGGAATTATGTGTCCAAAACACACTCTCTCTCTGTCTCTCTCTTTGTGTGTAAAGGAGAAGTAAAGGTCCTTTACAAACCATATCTCATACTGAAGCTAAACACACGCACACAGAGACACGATCAGGAAACAAAATAATTTTGCTGACTTGGTTTGATTCGGCACTTTCTTTTAACTGAGAAATATATGGGTGCTATTTTTTAAATGAAGATATTTGGCAATACTGCACTTTCCGGGCACTATATAGTCCAATGAATAAAGAAATCAGCAAACAAAACAAACTTGGGCATTATGTGCGTGTATATATATGCAAGTAACTATGCATATCCAAACTTTACAAGATCCTTTAAAAAGGTATACATTGCTGCACTAGTTTTGAATGTTAAGAAAGTCACATAAGCTGAGTCTGAAATTCTAGATGTTGCCCTTTTCATGTACCAAGTAACCCTGTCCCCTAGAGAGGGTTATGTTAACTAGGTTGTTTAATACCTGCTGAAAAACTGCACGTGACACCAGAAGAGTGATTTGCAACGTTTTACTTCCTCTCCTGTAATATACACCGGTAAGTTTATTGCATTAAATTTCATCTGTTAGGAGCTGTCATCAGAGCCAGATGTCAAAAACGGCTCAGGCTGCCATCTTGAGGCTGAGATTCTCTCGGCGAAAGTGCAACTGGTCTCAGTGCGGTTTACTTCTGAGTCGATGTTATTAGCGTCAGCGTCTGCTCCTATTTTCACTCGTAATAAAGTCCCCCCCCCCCGCCGCCGCCTTTAAGGATCGTGAGTTCAGTGGCGGGACCAGGGGGAAAATATCAGGGTGGGCACAGAAGGGACAAAGTGTGCTTCTAAGTGGGCGACAAAGAAAAATAGCAGCATATATGAATGACAGGAGTTCAGAAATGGGAAGCCAGGTGGGAGGTGAGATTTTTTGGGGGGTGTTGCTTGCCTCCCCCTCGTCTCTGCGGGAATTAATTGCTTGGAGAGAAAGTCATCACCTCTATATGTTATATAGGTTAGTTGGAGTGTAGATAAATGCACAAGCTTGGGCTTGGGTGCTAAATAAAATCTGAATATTAACTATGTGGAGATTTGGAGATGAGTTTTATCATACTCCATGAACACAGTACTTTCATTGTTTTGAAATCAAATGCGGTCCTTCTCTTAAGCTGTTTGCTGGTTGGCGGGCATTTAAATAGATAAAGTACATGACACACAGAACTCCACTTTCCACTAAACTGTATTGTTTATTACATTTCCTTGTAGTAAGTCACTCGCCGTTTCTCTTACAACAAACCCTGTGCAGTAGGTTGGGTTGAGCGACCGCTACTGGGCCAAACACCCTCTAACACCCTCTAATCACAGTTTCTTTTATTGCAGCTCCTCTTCAGAGTCGCTCCGGATCAAACCCCCTAATGAGCGACAAAAGGTTCTTAGGACGAAGTGTCTGTCATCCTTCCTTCCTTCAATCTCTTGCAGTGAAGGGACAGTGAAGGAGAACCAAAGGGGCTGTTTATTTAGTCGGAAAGAGTCCACTAAAGGGATGCCTTTAGAAGTCCACTCTATCTGGAGGGTTGGTTTTGGACCGACCTTAAAATCTCCACGAAAATCCTTTTCGCTGCATTGAGGAATTAGGTGCACGTCAAGCACTCTGTACACTGAAAAGTGTCGTAGAAGCAATAACACATACAGTTGCTACATGATCTAACGTAGCTGACTCTAATCAACAACAGCTTATGCCACAATGAAAAAAAGGGTCAAGTCTTTGTGGTGCCCCTAAGACTCTTCTGTGGTTTCTACTGCCGGAGTAACACAACTACTCTCCGTAAATAATATATACTATGTCCACAACATCCTCCTTTTCCTCATTCGAATTCGATCGAGGGTATGAGTCCTGTATTTCAGAAAGGAGCCTGCTGCACGGTGTAGTGGACTGAGGAAGGCATGGTCTGAGAAGGCCTGGATTCAAATGAGGGTCTCCGTAGTGAACCGGGTCCCTATCATTAGGCAGAGGGAGGCAGTGCTTCAGGCAGCAGATGCTAGAATGCCTGGAGCATCAATGAGAGGGTAGAGGCAGCCTGCCCTGCTTCCCCATAAGCGAACCTGCTGCGTCGTCGTATTGTTAGTGTGGCGGTGAGATCCACCTGCTGGTTCAGGCACATACGACTTATGTGGAAAGCGGGAGGGTCACCACCCCTTCGGCTCAAGTACCAAAAGTGTGTCGAGTCGATTCTGGAAGCAAGAGAGCGGGGAGATCCTTGATAGGTCAATACAGACGACCAGGGACAACACCAGATATAAAAATAAAATCAGGAGGGGCAAAATGAACTGAGGGTGGGGGGTACTTGTGAAAAATGACTTTTCTTCAAGTAACCTCAGGGATCCAGCCACAGAGGGCAGATCCGCCTCAGCTGATGCTGTGAATTTCAAGCTCTTCTTCAGTTCACGGGATTAGAAGAAGAAACCTTCCTCAAATGAGCTCTCTTAGGCAGCCTCATTATTTGTACTCAGAAGTCAGTCCCACTGGTTTCAAAGGACTTGCTTCCGAGTAAGGCGTGCTTGGGATGGCAGCCTTATTCGTGCATACCCTTAGAGGAGGAAGAAGAGGCGGATTTAGTAGGGAAGGTAGTCTGTAGGGCATTTCAATAATAAGGTCTGGGAAGAAATGATGGCAGAGGCGTGGAAATGGTGCCCCCATTCCCTTTTGTTCAGCTCAGCTGTTTGGTGGAGCAATTTCACTATGATTTGGGCCTTAGGTCTGCAGCATCCAGGATCATGAGTCCCTGGGACGGCAGGATGGCGTCTTCTTCCAGCAACTCTTGCAGCCGAACTGGTGCCAAACTTTGCTCTGCTTTCCTTTGGACCACATCAGCGAGGCCAAGAAGTCTTGTATTCTGGGCAGCCCAGGACCTCCGTGCACACTGCCCAGGCTTGCATCCCAGGAAGGTCACTTCAGTGCTCCTAACTAGACAAAAGCAATACGGGAGGCAGCAATTATGAGTTACTGGTCTCTGCAGCCACAGCAGGCGCTGCGATCCTCCAGCGGTTTGACTTCATCCCCGGAGGCGCACTCCTTTGTCTCCCGGGACAGACCACCGATGCCAACAACTGCTTCAAACCCTGTTGAAGTGAGAATCCGCCCTCATTGTTTTACTGTTTGGATGCATATTAACACAACCACGAAGTGCGAAGGAAGCGGTGATTTACTTTAAAAGTCGCTCTCCCTTTCGTTCTACTTTTCCTGTTAGAACATCGCCAGAGTCCCCCTTTCCCTCATTTCAGCCGATGTCACCTTCTTGACATCTGTGCATCTGTTCAGTGCCCTTGATCGTTCTTAGAAACGGGTTGTAATTCATCTAACTGGCTCGGAAGGTGATGGGCACCCACGGATGCTGAGGGAGGGAGACCTCCTGGCTGAGGTGAGATTCGAATCGGAGGCTTCCTGTTTCGCAGCTCAGAGGTAGAGCTGCAAGATGAGCTTCACCAGCGCCTTAAGGCCATCGTGAGCTAGACCGGCTTCCATAAAAGCACATGGCAGGGGAGCCCTAAAGCAGGATTCGACCTCCAGTGAAATTCAGGAAGAAGCACTCTCGGATGGCAGCCGGCCAACCTAATGAATATGAGATGAAGAAGAAGAGGACGGAGTATATTTGTGCCACGTAACACTGGGCGCATTAGGGGAATCTGCGACCCAATCAGATGTCTTTAATTTCAGAACTTCTTAAATCCTTGTGTGCTTCTAGATGATGGACGGACATACTCCGAAGGCCTAGGCTGCTACACAGCATGCATTTAAAGGACCTCCAAAGAATCCTGGGACCTGGAGAGCTACAATTCACGCAGAGCTACAATTCCCAGGACCTTCTGTTTAGAATTATTGCGGGCCGCGGGGCGTGCTTTAAAACTCCTGGTCCGCCTTATTTATTTAACAAATTTTGTGCACCGCTTGACTGTAAAAGCCGGTATCAAAACATTCAAAAAGTAAAATCAGCAATAAGCTAAACACACATAACTTCTCCATGTCCGGACACGCTGGCCTAAATGTTTTAAGCAGCTCTCCGAAAGTTCCTGACGGATGTCAAGGGGCAGGGAGTTCCAAAGTGTAAGGACTGCCATACTACAAGATCGGTTATTTTTTTTGGGACCACTGCAGGACGAGTATTGAGAACAGGTGTTATGTGGGCACGTGGGGATTGCCTGGCTCAGCGTGGTCCGCCCTGTCTCCCAGGGTTTCATCCAGGGAGGGGCATTTCCTTGGAAAGGCCGGGCGGGCGCTGGATTGGGCATCTTCTGCTTCCAAGCGCCTTTTCTCTCCCTGAGCCTTGTCAAAGTTCCCTTCGCAAACTAAGCCGCTTAGGGAGCCAAGCCAGCCTCCGAGCATTTCGCCTCAGCAGCCTCCAGCTTGCCCGGGAAAGAAACCCGGGTGTGTTTAGGTCGGGTGGCTGAATTCAGGGCTCCGCGGCATGCGGGAGGGCTCGGTGCTCCGCCCCTCCGCCCGCGAAATGGCGGGAGAGCCGCCGCGAGAGGCGTCTGCCCTGTCCGCTCCTGCCCCCGGGGCCGCGAGTGCTTCGGAGGCGCGCGAAGGCGGCTGAGGCGCCGAGCGAAGTGTGAAGGGAGCGCCCGCGCTGCCACTGACTCCTCCTCCTCCTCCTCCTCCTCCTCTGCTGCCGCTGCCGCCTCGCGTGGCTCCCCCCTCTCAATTAGCTGAGCTTTGGGGACTTCAGGGCAAAGCCGCCGCTGAAGTAAGAAGTTCAAGGCGGCTCCTCAGTCAGTCAGTTCGCGCCTCCCTCCTCCCGCGCAGCCAGTTCAGCAGGCCAGGTCTTCCCCTCAGCCGCTTCCAGCCAGTCCCTCACTCGCCTTTTTTTTGCCGCGCTCGCCTTTCTATTCCCTCACACCCGCTCTCTCTCTCTCTCCCCTCAACTTCGCTGTCCGCCGGACCCGCAGGCGACCCTGGAGACCAACCTTGCGCTGTCGCTTTTGCCCGCTCCCGCAGGGCTGGAGCCGGGGAGTTGCGTGCCCAACCCGGACCCCGCGTCGCCGAAAGGGCTCGGCTCGGCCGCCTGGTGCCTCCAGCCGGACCCGGGCAGGGGCCAGAGCGCTTGGAGCAAGTGCGGCGCCGGAGGAGGAGGCGGCGGCGGCGGCATTAGCGGCGGCGGCGGCGGCAGCGAGTGGTTCCCGGCGGCCAGGCGGAAAGTTTGCGGCGACGCCATGGGCTCGGACGTGCGCGACCTGAACGCGCTGCTGCCTCCGGCCGTGCCCTCGCTGCCGGGCAACGGCAACTGCCCCATGCCGGTGAGCGGCGCGGCGCAGTGGGCGCCTGTGCTGGACTTCCCGCCCGGAGCGTCGTACGGCTCGCTGGCGCCGCACTCGGCCTTCATCAAGCAGGAGCCCAGCTGGAGCGCCACGGAGGCTCACGAGGAGCAGTGCCTGAGCGCCTTCACCGTGCACTTCTCCGGCCAGTTCACCGGCACCGCCGGAGCCTGCCGCTACGGCCCCTTCGCGCCGCCGCCGCCGCCGCCGCCGCCGCCCAGCCAAGCGCCCGCCAGCCAGGCCAGGATGTTTCCCAGCGGCCCTTACCTGCCCAGCTGCCTGGAGAGCCAGCAAGCCATCCGCAACCAAGGTAAGGCCGCCGCGTCCATTGGACCCGCCGCGTTTGCGCGCCAGCCTGACTGGCTGCCTCGGCGGTTCTCGCTCGCCTCCCTCGCCGTGATTGACAGCAAGGGCTGGAAGATGCTCGCGTCGGACGGTGCCATCGCTGGCAAACGCGGGAACCCGAATCAGAACCAGACGGTCTGTTGAGCTATCCCCGCTCTCCGCATTTAGCCACGGGCTGCTACAACCCAGTTGTTACATAAAGAGTTGGTATATACGGCGGCCTGTGTATAAATATCTAGATATTTCAGGGGGAAAGTTCACACGGGTGTTCCGTTCACACGTGTCTTCCGACGCACACGTGCTGCAATGCGAGTCCACGCGAAAGCAAGTACCGCCGAGTTCCAGGGGCAAGTCACGCTGCAGCCTTCCTCCGGAGGGAGTGCGCCTAGGATTGCAGCCGTACTTCGCTGAGAGTACGCCAGCAATCTTAACCATTGTAGGGATGTGCATTGTTGGTTTGACTGCATTGTAAATATACCCCTTCTCAGTCCAAACGACAGCCGGGTCTATGTGGAATCGAACGGGAGTTGCTTTTGAAGGAAGATAAAAATCGGGTTGCTAGAAATGTGAGGTTCGGCTGCTCTGGAATTTCCCATTTCAGACTACGGGGAAAGCAATAGGTACCAGATTAAGCAGGCGGCAGGTGAATACTTCCGAGCTGGGTGTTGGGGTGTATTAGAAGCCAGCGGCACTCACCCCATGTAATTTAAAACGATAATTCTAACCTTTTTTTAAAAAAAACATATAATAGGCGACAATGGTGCATGTCTTTAATTGTGTCCTATCCAGCTTGCGTTGTGAATTATAGTCGTCCCCCCCCCCACACACACATGCAGAGAAATTACTACGAGATTAAGCGGTTTGAGGGTTTGCGGCTTCAAAACTGCAATTCAAAGCGTCGGAGCTTCTAATCAGTTGTGGTCCTGAAGTATTCGCCATGTGTAACAATTATGACATTTAACGCCCCACATGAAGCTGGAAGGAAGGGGGTGGAAGTTATCCGGCGCTTCTTCTTTGGGGGCTGCGATACAGATTCACTACTGTACAGTCACTTAGCACTGATTTTGTGGTAGCTGCCATTTTTAGTGTTAGCCTTTCCGGCTGTTCAAGTACCGGATGAGCATAAACTCCGCAGACTTCTTTTTTCCTAGCGGCCTTCAAAGAGGTAGATTCAGTGGTGTTTCAGGAAAACAAACTTCTCCACCCTAGTAGCGATGCTGAGTTCAACAGGACTTACTTTCTTCTAATAACTGTACTTAAGGAATGTAGGTGTACATAGGATTGCAGCCTAAATGAGTTTATGAGAAGACTCGCTGTTATTGCCTTACCCCATGTGCAAAAAATTCCCCGTGTATGTGTGTGTAAACTATCTTTAACAGTTCTTTGGGATATCAGTCTTCCTGTCAGTTAGCGTTCGTTTACTTATTCTCACTCCAGTGGTGCCTGGTGTTAGTAAAACTCTAAAATCCGTGCTCTGAACACACGCCCACTTCGTTCCTTTTTTAGCTAACAGGTTGTAGTGCTACTTGGAGATATCCTGGCAAAGTACATAATGGCGCTCTTGATTACCCTGCGAAATGTTTGGTTAATGTTACAGAAACCAAACCGCGGGAATGACACTTACCAAGAGGAATTTTAAGATTGATTTGACTGGAACTAAATTCCATAAACTACCTTATGCAGCTTGCATGCAGGATTCTTCTGCCAGTCTACAGTATAAGCACTGGAGATGGTGGAAATTATCATATAATGGCTTTCCTCCTGCAACGTTCTTTTTTAAGGGCCGGGGGTGGGAGAAAGGTAACATTAGGCAATTGGCTGACCTGCTCATATTGAGAAGCTAAACCTGCAATGCCTTGTGCTGAAACGCGTGGGTTTTTTTCCGCGCAGAGCTTGGCTGAATAACAATTTTTACACAATATTGTAGAGGAATATATTAAAGCTATAGTTTAAAAGGTGTAAGTTCTCAGGGGAACGGTGTACTAAACAGTAACCCCTCCCATCCTCAGCAATAAGTGTGTGGTAGTAAGTTCTATTGAAATCCATAGGACTCAAACTGCGATCCTAAACGCACTTTCCTGGGAGTAAGTAGCAAGATACTCAGTGGGGTTTACTTCTGAGAAGACGTGTGTAGAACTGCACTATTATCTCTTTAGACTCGGGAGTTTATAAGAACAGTTAAGCTCGGAACCTCTGCTGCACCCTAAACAAATAAATTGACCTAGACATATAAATTCTATTGATTTCGGTAGAAGACACGTCCAAATAAGAATATGTAGAATCCCATTGACTCAAGGAAATTTGTCTCGAATCGAGTCATATTCTTATTCTGGCTGGTCTTCTATTTAGGAACAGGAAAACAGGTGACTGTAAAACTGGAAGCAGCTTGAAACAATTATTCAACTAAACTGCTAAATTGTTCTTGTTTTCATCTAGATTCCTATATGTAGAAGAGAAAGGCGTGTCCTCTACTGCGAAATTAGTGGGACCTAACCTTAGACCCTGCAGCTCCAATTCAATTCGGGGGAACATCCAGGTGGATTGTTTGTCACCTGAACAGTTTATTGCGCCCTGAGTTGAGTTGACTTGACTAGTTGACTAGTTTTCCTAGGCAATAGCCTACTTTAGCAGATGCATGAAGTGGAAGTACTATATAATTATTGGTGAATTCCAGAGAATTATTTGTTGTGAATTCCATAATTACTCGTGGTTGCTTCTGCAACTTGATCTGTTGCGATACAACACCGACTGAGGCTCTCAACAGCGTCTTGGAGGGAAGGCATCTTGCAGAAAAGCGAAGGACCTCCTTTCGCTTACTTTGCAATTGTCCCTTGAAAATGCGGTTCTGGAACAATGCAGAGCAGCCCAAAGTATGATTAATTTCCAGTAAGAATTCATTTAATCGAATTAACAGTTCACAGTACTTCACACAGTTCATACAGTTCGCCAAGTTTTACTTTTGCACGAAACCACTCAGTTTATCATTATTTTAAGGAAGTTACCAAATCAGCATGGCTAAAATTTGTAACACTTCCATGGATAAAGTGAGGAGAGAGAAAACTTTTTAAAATCCTTTTTAGGAAGTGTTACCTTGTTGGCGGGTTTTAAGACCTAGAGCTTTGTTCTGCAAAATGTTAGGTTAGGGAGGCAATCTCTTTCATTATTTTGGGAAGCCACTCCTTTTCTAAATAGCAGTTAACCTCTCCCTCCCCCCAGTCAAGTTCTTGCATCTGGGTCAATAGTAATTTTTTATGGACCCTGCTCTACTGGAATGCTGATGTTTGGTTATTGGGTCTGACAATTTCTGACTCCTTAGCGAATTCCACATGATGATGATTCCTATATAATGTGTGGGTTTCTGTGTATCATGGGGGAGGGTAGTTAAATTAATCAGAACTGTCAGAATGGAACAGAAGTGCAATTCAATTTCTTTTGATGTGAACTGCCAACCTGTTCACCACCAGTTGATTTTCATTTATTTTCATTTAGATATTATTTTTATTCCACTCCTCGTTCAAAAAAGGCTCCCAGACAAAGACTTGCAATTTGAAAATACACAACACAAAAGGAAAATTGATTGGGAAGGAGAAGGAAATAAGCAAACTCAGATATAAGTGATTAGAACCTCAGAGTACTTCTCTTGCTATGTTGATCCAGTTGCATGTTCTTCGTGTATCTTTCTCCCTGTATGTATGCATGCACATACCTGTGAACATATATGCATATATAATACATACAGTAATTTTTTTTGAAGAACATTGCTTTGGAATTCTCTCATTGCAGTTAGAATTGTTTTGCATTATATCACTTTATCATGTGTCGATTAAAATTCACATCCCTTCTTACACCTTTTTTTTTGTGTGAGACCAGAAATATGTTTGTTGTCAGTTATTGTTAGTTGTTGCAAAAGAATCTTTCTAGATTAGCTGAAGTGTACAGATATAGGGAAAGAGTTCGAATGACAGCAGGATAAATGTAATTGTTAACATTAAAAGAATGCAGGGGAAATTAGCACAATTTATCCTAAATCCATGCTTTCCCGTGGACACATTAATCAACGGCAACTTTTATATTCTGTTTTTAACAAATCAGATTAGTGTTGTTGAAAAGTGCTAAATAGAAGTTCCACAATTGAATTAGTTCTCCTCGCCTTGTTTAGTGATGAGAAATCGCTTTTGGAGGCGTGCATTTTGTCCATACGTCCTACGTCCGAGACACGGTAATTCTGTCAGAAGCCAGAGGCTATATATTAAATCAGAATAGCGAAAGAAAATAATTTACTTTGGTAGGGCAGTTATGCTTGTAAAATAAGAATTCGAGTTCTTATAACTGCTGTTTTGAAATGAAAATAAATATCCATACTTTTGATTTTCAAAAGGGCGCATTGATAAATATGGGTTTCTTGGCAACGTGAGTCTTGGTCCTGATGAGTGACAGGTTCGTCCAGATACCTTAGATTCAAACTTAGATCCCCGATCTTTATATACTCGAAAGTGAGAAAGCTGGTGATAACAATATGCTGGTTTGCTTTAATTACTGCATCACAAGACCAACGGTGAGGAAGAGTATGATTTTTAAAAAAAATGTAGAGAAGAAAGTTAACGATAATCCAGAATAAAAACAAACCACCAGCGTCTTTCTAGCTGAAACAGGCGAAGGCAAGAGAGGGCAGGGGAGAGCACTATGGCAGGACACCAAGGTTTCATTGGGTGGCTGGGAAGAATTTGGAGAAGTTGGCAAACAGTGTTTTGGGCACGAATGTAATGTTCTTGCTTTGAATCAGTCAAGGTTGAAGTTTAGGTTTCAGACGAGTTTTCTCCGTGGGAAAGATATTACCTTGACGGTTTTGCCAAGGCTTGGGGCGGGGGGGACCTTCCTGCTTTGAATCTCTTGCCCCGTCCGCGTCCCCCTCCCCGCCGCTTCTATTCTTCCATGCAGCTGTGCTCCTCCAACAATTGTATCCCTTCAGAAGATTTGTCTTCTCCGCCAGATGTCCAGATCTCAATTATTTTCAGCACATTTTAATCAGCCCGGCCTCCGATAAAGTCCTAATTAAAGAGCCCTCGCTATCAGAGGGCTGGTTCAGAACTCAGCCCCCTTATCGCATTCCTGAAGCTGTGGGTCAGGCAACACCGGGAAATGTGGCCAAAACATCATTCTGCTCCGAGTCGAATTGTGAAGGTCACCCAATAAAGTTGCACGCTGGGCCAAGAGTAACGAACAGATCTGAAGTGTCAATGCTTCGGGGAAAGTTGAAAAGGAAAGAGGAGGGAGAAAGGGAGGAGGCAAACCTTTGCTTTGTGGGTTATGAGCGGAGATAAAGAAGCCCGGGACAGCTGCAGCAGGGAAGTGCAAGGGTTGGGCACCGGCTGTCAACGCCGTCCGTGCGCCGGGGGGGGAAAAAGGAAGGCTGCGCGCAACAGAACGCGCCAGGCGCACGCAGCAGCCTTGGAGAGGCGCTTCCCGTTCTCTGCTCCACCGCTGGCCAACTGGCAAGGGGAAAACAGTGCTGGGCACCTTCCTTCGCTTCTTGTGGAGGGAACTCTCTGCCTCGCCCTTCAGGCTCAAACGTTTTTGCACCCCTGCGGCAGGGATAGGGGTGGGGAAGGGCAGTTACCAAAAGCGCTTCAGGAAAGCGCGTTTTCCAGAGAGGACAAGATAAGAATGCAGCCCATTTCATATCACTGTAAACACTGTGATTTAAGCCCGTTTACATTCAGATCTAGGATATACTGGAGCTGCAGCGCTATGCGCACTTGCTCGAGAGTAAGCCCCATTGAGCACAGTGGCTCCTGCTTTCGAGAAAACGGTTGCTGAGAAAATATCGTGCTACAAAGAAACTTGCTTCCAACCAGGCGGCCTTTAGACTCATTTCAGCAGAAATAAGTTCAGGATCGGGACCGGCTTTTAATCCTGCTGACTTCAGTGGAAACCGGTCGATTCAAATCTAGCTATTTCACTGTAAAATCTACCTCACTGTAAAAGTTTGCAAGAATAGGAACCACTGCAAACGTTTTCTACCGGAAGCAGGTACTCCAATCTACTTTATACTGAGACCCTAAAGCAAAAGAGTTGCAATCCGCGTACATAATTTTCTTCTGGATCAGCGCCATTGGCATCAATGTGGCACTCCAGGAGACCAGCACAACTGTACTTTAGGACAAGAGCTTAATTCTACGATCCAATCATTGTTTTCTAGAGCCAAGTTCCGTTAAAAGCTGTGAGATTTACTTCTTAAGCAAATGCCTTCACGTTCCGGGTCTTATTTACACTAAAGCAAAAGGGCCCGGTACTCCGATTACCTAAATTTGTAAATATTAACATAAGTTCCGTTCCAATCGGTAAAACGGTTCACAGGCAGAATAAACCAACGCGGGTGGCTTCCAGATTTCATCCAATGAATTTCAATGGGTTTTTACTGTCAAGGATGGTTGAAGCGTGGGCATGTTTACCAGGGATCACGTTTAGGAAATCAGTAGTACTTCTGAGCAAGCATACTAAGTATGTTTGTTCTCAGTACACAGATATGTGTTTAGCAATACAGGTCTAAATTGTCTTCTACCAGAACCTTCTTTGTTTTATGTGTTTCTGCTTTTATTTGGGTTGTTATTGAGGGATCTGGAAGAATTTCCCTTTCGCCCTTCTCTCCCGAGTTCTGTCACATTCTGTCTAACATCCATCGTGATCACCCCCGATCTACTGCTTATTGAAAGAACGGTCACTCCATCGGGAGTCCGCCAGATGCATCTAGCGAAGTAGGCTGTTGCCCTAGGAAAGCTCATGTCACAGAAAAGTGTGCAGCGGTGCTTGCTGTCTCTGCGTGCGTTGCACAATCTTGCCTGCCCTCCTGCCGCCAGTTTGGTGTTCTTGAAAGAAACGGTGGTCTTGAAAGAGGGCGGGGCGGGGCGGGGCGGGGGTTGAGAAGACGCTAGTCTTTAAATGTACCTAAGAACTTTGCAAGCATAGAGCTTAAAATATATTTTTAAGTCAACATAACGTGTGGTTGGGAAACCAAGGGTAGATCTCATAAGGGCTACACTAAACATTCTTTGGTCTTGGGGTAAATGCTGATGAGCCGAGAAGCCTCAAAGATAATATTACTTTGTAATTACTTTTTAGCTGAAGTTGTTTAACTGACTCCAAGTAATTAATGAAAGTTGGTGTCCAAACGCCTGATTTACGATTCGGTGTCACCCTGAGGTCACTAGAGGCGATCCGTTTCCATCTGAATTCACTCCGGTTTTTTTTTTTTTTAAATAGGCTGTTTATTATTATTTGAGCGAGCAATTTTCGCTTAAAGTAGGAGGCTATTTTTCATTTAACGGCCTGCCATTTTTATTGCAGGCTCTTCAGAAAGTTAATCTTATAAAATAAGTGAGAAGTTAAGAGAGAACGAGATTAAAGGGTACCTTTTACATGTGAATCGGCAGACTAGTTTGCTCAACAGACGGGGGACTTTCCCTTAAATATGAGGAAGAATTAATGAAAGCATCGCTCACTGCGAGAAGCGACCGGCCTGCCCTTTCCAGGCGTAGCCAAAACTCCTGGCTCCTAATATCCCACCGAAGTATCGATCCCAGGCTTGACTAGTTTTGACAACAACCTTTGAGCCTCGCCATCCCAACAGCCTACTTGGTACCTAGATTCCCAAACACAAGTCATTTCCAAGTAAACAAACTTATGATCTCGTTATGACTTGGCAGCAAGTCACATTGAGATCAACGTTTTTAAAAAAAAGTGTTTGGAACTGTAAGATTCTCCCCCCTGCCCACAGCTCCTGCAGCACGTGCCTGAGAGCCTCCTACTCAGTCCTCCTTGCTCCCAGAGAGAAGCGGCACTGCCGTCATTTTACAAAAAGAGAATTGAGGCACATCGTGGGGAAAGTAATTAGACGTGCGCCTCGGATGTTAATGGATCTCTTAACACCCAATGATTCCCCTCAGCAGATCTTGGCCACCAGCAGCCTGTGTGCTGATGTTTATGGAAAGAAAGAGTTACCTTCCACCAGGCCGAGCTCGGATGCTAATTCAGGAATTAAGCAATGACGGAGAAAGTGACGCAAACAGCCCCAAAGACCAGATTTAGAATGGACTCTCACCACAGTCATAAACACAGAGAGAACTATTTTGGTCACGCCGTGGGTTTATCTGGGTTCATTGAGCAGGCTCTCTCTTCCCGAAGGAAGGAGCCCCCAGCGGGGGCTTCAGGTTTTCGACGCCTGCCTGCCCCGGGTGGGGACATTCTTGCAGGAAGCCGCTTCATGAGAAAGTTCAAGGGCAGGCGATTCAACTCCTGGTTCTTGACAATGTTGTTCTCTTGGCAGGTTACGGCACGGTGGCGTTTGATGGAACTCCAAGTTATGGCCACACCCCCTCTCACCACGCAGCGCAGTTTACAAACCACTCCTTCAAGCACGAGGATCCCATCGTCCAGCAGACGTCTCTAGGTAACTACTTAGGCTTCTAGGAACCAAACCGAAGTAGTTTTGAGACAAATAAGTAGCGAACAAGTTAGTGGTACTGATAATCATGATCAGGATGGCATCGGTTTGCCCTTATGTGTACCCATAAAAACTCCGCTGCTGTTCAAAATATCTTCTCGGAGATTATATCATTGATAACGGAACACAAATGTGGTTCTGTGCACATAAAAGTACATTAATCATAGCCTAGACAAGTGTAGATTTTCTGAAGCTCATATGACTTCAATAGCGCAAACCTAGGCCTGACTGCTCCTAAGTGTCTCAATGAGTTCAGTGGGATTTATTCCAGTTTAAGAGTCGAATAACCTGCATTGAATACAGTAAAGATTACTTCTGAATAAACATGCTTGTGCACTATAAGTAGTAGGTTTCATTGAAAGTGCAACTTTTACACACACACACACACACACACACACACACATGCTTATGGACAAAAATCTAAGCTCTCTCCTGCCTAAGTGGACACTTCTAGTTTGTGTGACTAGATTATATTACTGGCTGGTAATTATTGTGATATTATTGACTAAATATTCAGGGCATAAAGCAGTCAAAGTCAAGCAGATCCCACTGAAACTATATTGGGATTTCAAGCTTGATAGTGCCCTTTGTTTGGATGATGCTCTTAGCATTTACAAAAGGTGTTTCAAATGTTGGAAGTCTTAATGCTACAATCCTGTACACAATTACCTGGGAGCAATTCCTAATAAAGTCATCTTCAGGACAGCCAGTATAAAGTTGGCCATGCACCAGAGCATGGGTAGGTAAACTAAGGCCCGGGGGCCGGATCTGGCCCAATCGCCTTCTAAATCCAGCCCATGGACGGTCCAGGAATCAGTGTGTTTTTACATGAGTAGAATATGTCCTTTTATTTAAAATGCATCTCTGGGTTTTTTGTGGGGCATAGGAATTCGTTCATTTCCCCCCCCCCAAAAAAAAAATATAGTCTGCCCCCCCACAAGGTCTGAGGGACAGTGGACTGGCCCCCTGCTGAAAAAGTTTGCTGACCCCTGCACCAGAGTAATCGTGCTGCATACAAAAAGTCCCAAATTTAATCTCTAGCTTGCTTCTATAGCTAGAGGTGGGAAATGCTCCTTCTCTGAAATCCTGGAGAACACTGCCAGTCAATGTAGTGTTATAGGCAATACTGAACTAGATGGATAAATTATCTGAACTGGTATAGGGCAGCTTCCTATGGTCTTACTTTCATGTAACAAATGGGAGGCTGAGAAAAAAGCACTTTGCAGGTTTATGGTTGAAGGGAGATTTGAAGGTTTTATCATCCGATAGCTCACACAGAACTGGAGATCAGACGGAACACTTGCAAAAACAGTTTGCTTGTTTTCCATAAGATTTTTGTCAACGGCTACACAGCTTAGAATAACTATAAGCCTTAGCTCTGTTCTATTCAATGATGAAATATCTACTGAAAATGGAAATAATTATCAGTTCCAAATTATTGAAGACTCAGGTGCCCCCTGTCCCATCGACTCCTGAGCATGAGAAAAAGCCCTTCCTTTAGCTTACAGGATGTGACATTAACCCTTCTGAGCATGGAAATCAGCCCTGCTGTGGGGTAGTAACTTCTCTATGGTTTGTCTGCAGGTGACCAGCAATATTCGATGCCTCCTCCTGTTTATGGCTGCCACACCCCGACGGACAGTTGCACGGGCAGCCAGGCTTTGCTCCTGAGGACCCCATACAACAGGTGCGAAGCCTTTAGTTCTGGTCTCTTCATCTTCCAGTTCTTTTGTGTACAGTTCACCTCCCATATATTGGCAAAACAGCTTTATTGTTGGTGCAAACGCCTCCGAAGTTGAATTGCTGTCCTATACCTCCTCCTTTCTTCTTCACCCCACCAGACTTTATTTATACAAAACTGTCATATTTAGGCCTCCGATAACATGAGAAACATCTCACTTTAGCATGTCTCTAATTCTCCTTTCAGAGAATTAAAGTTGACAAAATATAGCCGTAAATATTAAAACGCAAGGACAGAAAACCGTGTTGCTCTTAGATGCTCACATTTGTTTGTTATTAAAAATATATGTGATGTGGCAATGTTATTGGAAGGTACATTGGATAGCACCTAGCCCAAGCCCCTGGATTAATACAGGATCTGCAATGCCTTTCCTTACCAGAATCCCTGACAGACTGCCTTCTAGCATTTGCTTTAAGCACCTCCAGGGAAGAAGGGCCCATCACAACTGGAGGCAGTCTCATCCACTATGGAACAAGTGTCTCCTAATGTTTGGCCAAAATCTATTCCCTTGCAGTTTCTACCCTTGATTCTAGTCCTGCCGTCTCGTCAACAAGTATTTTATTCTACGGACTGCCCTGAGATCTCGTGATGAAGGGTGGTAGATAAATGAAACAAACACCGTATCTATTTTTGTTATTTTAAATCACTCCACTCTTGTTGCAATTTAAAAAAAAAATTAAATTCATAGATTTCTATCCCACCTTTCCTTCCAACGAGCCCATTCAATTCTCATTGAAAGGATTTTGTGACTCTAGGCCCATATTTGTTAACAGTGGCTACCATTTGAAGTGGATTTAGTCTTGATGATATAATGCAGCAAAAGCAAAAAAAGAATCTTGTTGCCCCTTAAAGATGAATAAATTTATGGTAGCCCAAGGTTTCATGTCCCAATTAACCAGCCAACCTCTTCAGTTTAAAAAAATGGTTTCTGACACAAAATGGGTGTATTTTGTATAGAGCGTTAATTAGTTGTATTTGGTGCTAAGCCTGGAACAACTGGGTTTATTCTGTGTTTCATCCAAGGCTTTGTGTCTTGTCCTCTGATAAAGCTGCATTCAGATCTAGAAAGGAACTTGACCCTTTTCTCACAGTCCAGTTTACTAGGACCTTGGAAGCAAGTTCAGTTTAGGGTCCACTGAAGTTAATGGGACCAATCTGGCTGGACACAGAAGTATTACTCAGTTTAACTGTGCTGGGTGCCTGGTCTGTCAGTGATATGGAAAATTAAGGAGCTTGTTCATTTGTTAATTAGTAAGCGAAGGAAAGGATGCGCTCCTTAATTTTTCTCCATTCTGGTCTGTAGCAAAAGTCCATCTGTCTGACAGAAAGGAGGAAGGGAGTTACCCGGGTGTGTTTCTTTCCACCACCGCAGAATGGCAGGACCAAATAGGAGCCACTTCAAAATGTCAAGGCGTCCCTGAGATAGGCAGCATCCCGAAATTCTGGGGATGTAAAGTTTAATCAGCGCAAACGGCCTCTTACCAGAGATGGATACCAACTGTGAGAAAAAAGACCAAACTGCGGGGTTTCACAGCAAAATAATATTCTCATTTTTTCAAAGTCGGATGCGGGATGCAGTACCTGAAATAACATCACTACAGGAGATGTTGGTAGTTAAAAAGCTTTTTCTTTCCCTGCCGATGGGGGAACCGAGGTTGAAAACGTAACTCGCTCAAGGCCATCCACACTGTGCTGATTTTAAACAAAACCGTCCCTTTCCATTCTATCCGGGCTTAGCTTTGTGGCCCCGCCCGTCCAGCAGGCGCTTAAAAATCAAAACAACCCCCATCTGCTACCCTTTGCCTTGGGACCGGTAGCTGTTGCCCTTTGCTTTGAAGCGATGGTGGAGCGGGTCCGGGGCCGAGGGGAGAAGCACCTTTTAAGTTTGTTTTGAGCTTGTTTAGGAGCCTGAACAAAACCCTCCACTCCGCTCTCTCCCACCTATGCTTCAACTTTTGGTGAACTTGGAACCAGTCCCATGTCTAGGGAGCTGCTAAGAAACGTTCGGCGCAAAAACAATGTACTCCTGCAAAGGAGAGCGACGCGGACTTTCGTTCTAACTCTACTGATTGATATTGTGCCGCTCGGTTCTAGAAGCCCCTTTGCTAGTGAGCCTGACTTGAAGTCATTGAAGGAGGAGAGGCGGGAAAAATAGGGTGCATGGATGGATGGAGAGAGAGAGAGAGAGAGGGAGGGAGAGAGATGTTGCACAGGAATAACCGTGGGGAGCAAATCTCCTCTGCGCAGTGCGCTCCTCTGTGAGACACCACGATTTCTTTCTTTGCTGGGTGTGTTTAGCAGTCAGTTCCACTGTTTCTAAAGGAGCCTGGTCCCAAGTCTGCCTGCTTCGGGTAACCTCCTGAACATGGTTCCAGTAAATCGGGGCTGCGGAGACTCCTGTGCCTCTCACATTATTTCAAATCAGGGCAGATCAAAGGTCTCCGCCCCGCGAAACCCCACAAGGGTCCTGTCAGGAGGGCCAAGGTGGGGCGGGGAGGGGCGCGCGGACCTGAGCGCCTCTCCTCCTTGGGAGGTGTTGCTCTGCAGGAGTCGCGGAGCCGAGCGTTGCGCTTGCTTCATTAAGCTTAATGAGTGAGATCCGAGTGGAGCAGGGCTGGGGTGTCAGCCGTTAGCGGAACCGAACAAAGTATCCTCTAGGCTCTGTTTGTCGCTCACCGGTCGGTGCCAGAAGCAATGCGGCAGCAAACGAAGCGGAAAGAGATGCATTGTGTAGCCAAGACTTCGGCTCTAATAGGCTCCCTAGATTCTATGTCCCATTCATTATTGTCGGATTAAGGGTAGCTCTTTTCTGCCCAAGTAATGCATCTCTCACCTGATTCGCCTCGCACATAATCCGCGAGGTTTTCTGGTTTAGGTTGCCCAAGAGTTTCTTGCAGAACCATGATTTGCTGACTCCAAAGGCCTCGCTGTGGCATCAGCCTTCTGCAAACTACTTTATTCATAAGCTGGCCTTCTGGTTGGATTGGTTGAGGGGCCACCACCTCTCTCCCCTTGCTTACACCCAAGTACTACAAGTCAAGATGTTGCTCCATAGAACAACTTCAATGGGACTTACTATTTCAAACCAAATATGCATGTTATCAAAATGCCTCTACCTCCTTAACCTACTTCTTCATTCATTTGAGAATTTGTTTAGTTTTGCCTTCCCATTGTGGTAGATATGAAGATACTCAGTACGAAAACTGAGGAGCAAACTCTGAGAAACTGAAATGACTACATTTCTCAAGGATACTATCTTTGGAAGCACAATTAATAATATTTAATGACTGGCTGGAAAGACATTCACTCACTGAGCACAATTCCTGTCAGTGACCACAGTAACTTGTTTATGAAAAAATAATAATACTTCGTTCTCCTGACTTAATAACAGCTAGAATTTCAATAAGATAACTTTCATTATTTTAGAGATACAGTAGTAGGCCTGTTGATCAAACTGGGTAGTAAGCCTTCTGAGCTGCACAGGAGCCCTCTTTGGACCAGAACCACCCTCCTATGGAGAACTCCTTGATGCCAAGACAGTGCAGAATGGCCAGTAGCAAAGGAGTGGGGAACAGGCTCCAGAAGATTTGGTTCCTAAGCAAGAAAGTGGTGTGCTTCCACTCACTTACATCATGTCCTTACTCTGATGCTTCCATTATTTCCATTTTGAAGGCCATGGCATAACAAGTTGCAGTACATTTTGAAGTGCAGGAGCTTCTCATGACAGTTCCCACAGCCACACTCCCTGAGGAAAATGCAAAAATGCAGCAGCTTGTTGATACACCTCCACCCCACCAAAGAGCAACAGTACATAGCCTAAAACCCATTTTATTAAGATCAGCTATGGCAGTCATAGAATAGTGATCTGGCAACGGGTGTGTGTGTGTACTGGTTTGCATGTTGGATTTGGGCTGGAGAGACCTAGGTTCACATCTCCATTCAGACATCAAACTCACTGAGTGAACTTGAGCTAGTCACTGGGTGAGCCTTTCCACTCTGTCCTCCACCCCCCCCCCAAAAAAAACCCCTTACAACTCTGGCAAATGAAGTCCTGGCATATTACACCACTGCTCTTTCTATGCAGAGAAGTATCAGAGCTTTGCTCCCCTGTGTTCCTGCTCCACTATACCAATGGGCATGACAGCTCTCTGCATATGTTGCTAAGAAGCAGGAAATGGGGATACCATAGCTTGGCATGTGCATTTGCACACGTGGAGTCCTAGTACTGTGGACAAGGACCTGTTTAAAAATCTAATCTTTAGAGCCCCAATTTATACCATTTTTTTTTTGTTTTTGAGGTTTAAAATATCATTTACAGTGTGTTTTCATAACTTTATTTGCAACTGTGGACTAAACATTATTTAACGCTGATGTTCTCATAATTCTGACAAAGCAACCAGATTATGTACTAAGCAGATACATTTTGCAGTTTATAACATGAGCAGAGCTGTTCAAATCTGTATCACTCAGTGTCCCTCCATTTAACAGCTTGATCCATCCATGGCCAAAGAAACAACTTCTACAAACAGTTCTGTCAAAGTACCCCAAAGCATAGGGTGAAAGTACTTTTGTACTTTTCAAAAACTATTAAAAAGCCATAGCACCTACTGACTAAAACTGCTGGAAGATGTTGATTTGTGCTGCTGCAGATGCACCACGCCATTTTCTCCTCTCTCTCTACCTCCTCCCTTTTCAAGGAAGCTTCATTTTCACTCTGTGCATGTCCCTAGCTTCCTACCGGAATCCTATAACTTTTCACAGTACAAATATTATGGTGGACTTTTTCTTTTTTTTTGGTCCTGCTTTTGTTTTAGTAAACGTTTCTTCCTTGTAGCAAGAACAGTTGCCAAGATAGCTCCTTTATCTATGAGTGTGTGTACACACTGTGTGATAACGTGCAGCCAGTGCTGGATGCAGGTGCCTTTTTGGAGTGCTGTATGCATGACATCATCCCAATGCCTTCCCCATCCTGCACTATTTGCCAATCCAAAGCACATTTTGCTGAAACCGTTGTAATCTGCTTTGTGCCTAGCATGCACTTCTCAAGCGCTTGCTGCAGACATGTGTACAGAGAGACTGCTTTGTCAGGTCACCTCCTACTGGGGCAGACCTACTGACATTGCAGGGCTGTGCCACTCTCCCTCACCATGTTTAACTTGTCAATGAATGAAATAAGTAAAACAGGAAACAGTACAGTGACTTACTCACCTCTGTATACTTCTGAATACCAGTGTATCAGCACACCAGTTTCCACCTCTCTCTTTTGAAAGGGCGAAAAGTACCTGAACTCAGCGGACATACTAATTGAGGAGAGGGGTCTAGAGTAAACCAGTGTGCACTAGTTGGAAAACATGCCCACCGGTGTGCATAGACAACACAGATATTAGCTGCTGCCTTAGAGGAAGTTATTGTGTACAATTGCAAAACGTTACATACAAAAGCACACTGTGAAAAAACAAGCCCTATATGTTTGAAAGGCTACTTGTATACGCAGTTTATGAACTGAACTGAGAGAGTCTGAAAAACTTGCATGGGATTATGCTGCATGAGTGAAATATTTGAAAAGCGGAATTTGTCCAAATACAGCTTCTCCTGTCATAGCAGAACTGTTAAGTAGGAAAGCTGTATCTGGAAAAAAATATTCGTTCGTTCTATATAACCCTTAACAGACAGGAATCTCCTCATTGTTGACTTGGCAACCCTAGCTGCAACATAATATCTGTTTTTCAAGAACGTTGTGTTGGTGTTTGATGGTCAGGCGCAGAAGGCAAAGAAACACCGACTCCAAACATGCATTAGATATCCAACAGTTGCGGATCTATTAAAATGACATTGTGAACTTTTCTGTATCAGTTTGATGCAGTTTGATGCAGTAAACATGTTTAATGCTGAAAATTTACTATGAGTCACACTTACAAAGACTTTAAGAGTGGAGGAGTTGCAGTGCAGATTATAGCTCTTTCTGCACCAAGGTCAAGAACTCGTAGGCAGCAGTACAGGCCAAAACAAACTCTATATGATCTACTACTGGTTTCCTTTTAAGTCCCCCCCTTTTTTTGCTTAAAGTTAACTTCCTTTTATTTCACTCCAACTGACATTAATCCCTGTTGTATGAATGTTTTCCCCTCCCCCTACTTCATTTTCAAAACATCTCTGGAAGGGAAGACTGACTTTTGTAGTACTTTCTTTGCAGTGGCTTAGGAGGTTCAGTTCATAATAATTGAAACAATCCAATTATTTCCAATTAGTTCTAGTACTTCAGACTCATTTAAAGCAGATATTTGAATAGATCCATTGGTTCAAAAAATGTATTCTATTGCATGTTGATATGTAAGCCAATTTTAATGAGATGTGAATACTGTTGTGTGCCATCCCAATCTATGATTCCAGGGGTTGCAGGCACTGACCCAGGGTTCGGTTTCCTCGTAATGAGGGACAGCAGAGACTGGGGCGTCTTTATGATATATGGTTTATTTACACATATATTCAACCTGAGCCTACAATGGAGGGGCTCACAGCATTAATGCCCCGAGAAGGTCTTGTGTCTTCCATAGTCACAGCCTTGGATTCAAGCAGATATCAAGTATGTCTCTCCCTCTCAGGCTTCTGCCTGCCTCCTGCTTCTAGCCCAGCTCTCTTTCACAAACTCTGGCTTTTGTCCTTCTAACTACCAGCCAGTTGAGGGAGGGGAGGCATACCCACATGCTTGGTGAGGCATTACCAAGAAGCTGGCCTGACTATTCCAGCTGCATCCAGGAATTAGAAGGCACTCAGGCATACAGCCTAAGCCCTCAACCACTCACAACACTATGTTATATTACAGAAGTTCTTCTAGCCATCATAGAGGGCTCATGGAATTATTTTCTGCTCCCTCATAAATCAGAAACAGTATTTATTTATTTCCTTACTCGCTCATTCTCTGGATCTTCCAGGCTTCTATTCTGGTTCATTGTCATGAATGACTGGAGTAGAAACAGAAACTAGCAACAGTATATTTGGGCTGCATTCCTATACACACTTACCTGGGAGCAATTCCCAATTTATTTAATGGGCCTAACTTCTAAGTAGGTGGATTGCATGGTCAGGGGAAAAATCTGATCATTCTGGTCAGAAGAGGTATCTTCTAAGGCAAAGGTCCTCCTGTAGAAGTGACCTGAGGTTGCATTGACACTATCTCTTTGTTATTTTTCCCTACATGTATCCGCAGGTGCTCTGTTGCAATCAATTACTGTGCATTAGCCATTCAGACACTCTTCTCTTCAAATTGCAGTCTTAGGGTTATATTACGTATGTTAATGAGTCTGCACAATTGCAGCTTTTACACCCCTGTGCATTGCCTTCCACTTCACAGCCTGCTCACTTCAACAGCAGCTGTTTTTTCTTCTGGGAGGCAGACTTCAATCAATTACACAGCCATGTGCCACAATACTTGTCCATAGTTCAAGAGTGACCAATGTGGCACCAGTGGGTGAACATGCATCCACAGAGACATTGCATGTGCCCACAGGGTCCTTCCCATCATGGAAACAAAGAAGTCTGCTACACTGCTTGTTTGTGGCGTGTGTGTGTGGTTAGGGATGTGTGCATAAGACCCAATACTGGCCTAGTATCTGTGCATTTTTTAAAAAAGCTGATCTTATTTTCATTCACTCTGTGCCATATGAGCCAACTCCTAGCAACAAGGTCCCTTCAGCTCCCCCCAATAAAATATTTGAGGGGGCCAACCCCCCCAAGTTGAATGGAATTGCTATTCAAATGGTGTGCATGCTCCATGTCTTACGATCAATTATGTGGGACAGGGGTTACCTGGGTCCCCCAATAGTTTATTCAAGTTGGCACCCCTGCTCTGTGCTCTATCAAGTTTTGATCTCTGCTTTGAGTTCTGAGCCATTCTGCGTAAAACAAAGCTTTGTGGTCCCCATTCCTCATAATCAGGAATTTAAAAATTGTGTTTTCCTTTCCCCCCTTTTGTCCAAAGTGGATGAAATTTACAGGCACAAATTTAAGTCTGCCAAAATTCAGACATATTGGTCAAGGTGCTTTTGTCAGGAGCTTTCCTCTATAAAAACTGTATTAGGGCAATATCTTTATTAGGCCATTTGGACTCCACTATTCATATTAACATCATGTTTTCAACAGAGGGAGAGAGGTTTGTTTTTTGCTCTTTTTTACCTTAAAATAATTAATAGGTGGCCAAGTATTGTATATTCTTCCTTGTACATTTAAAAATAAATAAATCCAGGACTTGCTTGTGTCCTCAGGCCTCCAACAGACCTTAAGCATGAAGCTCTGTTTTTATGTTTGTGTTAAAGCAGAGCAACACAGGATTTTTAAAAAGTCAATGATGCTTTAAACTTTTTTTTTAATCCTCCACTGCTGTACTTTAACAAACCATCCAGAGTTCTTCAATGCTCTGCAGGAACCAGTTTGCACAGCCTCACTTCTTGCAAAGTCCACAGACTAGAGAAACAAGGAGATATACCAAAAATTTGAGGTTACTCAATGAAACTATTTTACAGCAGATTTTGGAGAAACTAGGTACTCCACAAAAGCATAATTAATGTATAGAACTCACTGCTATTTAATTTGGTGACAACCATTAGGTTAGATGGCTTTGAAAGGCAGTTAGGCTGATTTTGCTCCATGAGTCATTCTATCAATGGTTATTAGTTATGATGGCTACCTGGAACCTGCTTGTTCATAAGCAACAGTTTGAGATGTATTGCCTTCCTTCATGACCTATTTGTGGTTTCCCAGTGGGTATCTGGTTAGCCTCTGTGGGAAGCTGTATGCTGGACTCAGTGGATCCCTACTTTGATCTAGCAGACTTCTGCTTAGGTTCTTAAGATACTGCAACCTGTGCCTGAGTTCAAAAATTGTCCTGAGTTCTAAATCCTTTTGGCAATTGCCCTCTCCTGTATCTACATATATAAAAATGGGTTTTCCATTCAAGCAAAAACCGCATATGGTCTGGCTACTCCTGTCACTACTGCACTGCAAGATGAAAATGCTGCCCTAGCAGAAATCTTCATTCAGTGTAACTCATAAAAATATACATACAAGTCATTTCAGGGCCTGGACCTGGCAACCTGAGTGGCTTTCTGCTGGTGACAAGATGAGTAAGTGTATTACTTGATGAAAAAGCAAATGAAGGAAAAAAGGAGATCTTGTGGAGGAGGCCCTTATAAATGAACTGTCAAATGAAATAAAGTTAAAGGAAAATCTCCTGCTGTAAATGCAGAGGTCTGGCGCTTCTAATAAAAATCAGGGCCCTGGAGGAATTAATTACATCAGCATTACAGGAAGAATTCATGGAATTGCAAGATGTAGTGGCACAGACCAGCACGAGCTGCTGTTGCAAATGGGGAAACTGCAGGAGAGTCTTAACAATTTCTGAGCTGATATGCAGGACATTGTAGTCACATAATAGCAGTTTAGACACTCTCATGAATAATAGTATTCAGCGGTAATGACAAATGATATTACGCATACTTCGCAGCTGAAGTCATTTAACTTTATTTCTTTGCTTCTAAGGGTGTACGTATATTAAAAGCGGTCCAGTGAAATCTGAAGGGAAAATGGTATAAAAATATATATTTGAGTGAAATTAGTTCTAATTAAATTTAGAAAGGTTTGGTGATTTATAGTGGTGTGTGTGTGTTTGTGTGTATCTGTCTCTACCTCTATCTATCTGTATCTCAAAATTCACAGTGAACGAGCAGCACACCAAGACTTTCCCCAGAATAATGTTTTCTGATAACAAAGAACAGGGGCAAATGGATGCCTGATAGCAGAGCAGGGCTATGTGCAGGCTGCAAGAAAGCCTTGGGGTGCCTGATATGGCCCTGGGGCTTTAAGTTATCCTACCCCTGATGCAAGTATGAATGAGAATCAAGGAAGGTAACTTCTTTTCCTTCGTCAGGAAGGTTCCTTTAGCAACTTGTAAAAAAGTTGATATTAGCTGTTTGTACATCAGTACTTTTGTCCTAAGAGCTCCAAGGAAATGGGAGCATTTCCATGTAATAATTAGTCCTCTGAAAGAATAGGAGCACCAGCTTGGCCCTGTGACTGTGGGTACCTGGGGCTGTGGGTGCCCATGCAGCATGCATGACCCTAGAACCAAAATTTGTAGGTGCATGGCCCCTTCGTGAGTAATTTTGTGGGTGCTTGGGCACCCAGGGCCTCAGGGAGTTAGCACCTATGTGCAGTAAGTATTTGCTTGGATCACTACAGTACTAACCTGCTGTTATGGGCTGGAAGTGTCCAATGACAATCATGTAATGGGTCTTGCAGCTATTTTAGTTCTCCTGTTTAAAAATAGAAACATTTACATACCACCTTTTGCCCACGTCAATGCCCCAAGAATAGTCACCAGATATTATATTAATAACATTAAGGTGATGTTGTCTAAGAATGTTTTAATAATAATAAAAGTGAAACAATAAAAAGCATTTGTGTTCACAAACTTCATAGCTGGTGGAGCCCAGTTTGAAGTTCAGGTTCTTATGGGTTTTTTTTACTTGGAGTCAAGCTACTTTATGAAGCAATATTAATCACCTATCCCTATAGCTGTTTCAGTTAATTAACTATTGCAGTCTTCATTGAAGAGTAAAAAAATATAGGTGGAACTGAGCTAACAAGCCCCATCAGCGGAAGCCCTACAGAAGGACTTCTGCTTGCATTATAGGGCTTCCCGTCCTCTCCTCCTCCATACCCCCACACCCCTAAAAGTTGATGAGGAGGGATCCTGGAGAACCCCCAGAACATCACATGGGGGAAGGAGAGGGGAGTTCAGATCAAAAGAGCATGATACTGAATTCCACCCCAGCTCCCCCAAAGCAATAATTTTCTGTTATGGGTCTATAAATACTGTAATTTAATTGCATGTAATGTTTTTCTTCTTTGCAGAACTAATTTCGTTATATCATATTTTATGGACATTTTAAAAACACTATAAGGGAAGTATTCAACTAAGTGTTACTCTGAGTAGACCCACTGAAATTAATGACCTTAACTTAGTCTTGTTCATTAATTTCAGTGAGTCTATTCTAAATAAAACTTAGTTGAATGCTACCCTGAAAGTAGTATGATATATTTTCCTCTGATATTCTCCTCTTTTTTCATTCTTTTCTTTCTTTTTAATTCAGCCTTACAGATAAGCACCATGTTGGCAAAGCAATAAATTACTTTAAACTGGTTTACCTTTATTTTTGAATTTCTTTTTAAAGAAGAAAATAAGAATATTGCTTCTCAGTTAAAACAAATTATTTGAACTGGATCACATAACTTTAGTTCTAACTTTAAATATTTTTGTAACAGTGACAATTTATACCAAATGACCTCACAGCTTGAATGCATGACATGGAATCAAATGAACTTGGGATCTCAACTTAAGGGGTAAGGTTTATGTTTTTGTTTTGTTTTTAAATCAATCTTATATTGCAGAATTATGAAATACCGTAATTTATTTTTTGATAAAACGACTTATCAAAATATTAAACTTCTTAGCATGTGGATATTTGTCACTGACATGGCTGTTTATGTTTGTGTGTGTTAGATTTTGAAATGCTCAATAAAACCATTTTTTTCTTGAGCGTGTTAAGCAGTTAAAGGGCACAAGAGAGCAATATTATCTAATTTGTTATGAGCTAGAATCTTTTACATAACACATTATAGGTGTGGATTGCATTCATTTTATAACATTTGAAAAAAATATGGTGCAGTCATAAGCACTTCCGATAATCACGCTTTCACTTACACTGGTGTAATCATGTAGATTTACAGTATCCATTGATGTACAGTGAAATCTTATTTATGTCTACTCAAAAGTAAGTCCCATTGAGTTCAGTTGAACTTATTCTCATGTAAGAACATATATGACTGCAGCCTTATAGTCCCATAGATGCCTTGGCTGTGACAGCATTCATTCATTGATCTGGATGGTATTCATCCTTTTTATTTTGGGGGTGACTTTCAGAACAATGACACTATTTTTCACCAGCATTTCTTAACAAAACCATACACCTTGAATAAACTTGCAGCTCTTTAGAATAACTCCATAAATGGACCTGATCAAAATCTGTGCCTACTGCATCCAGCCCTCCCAAAACTGCAGGGCTGTGTCGCAGGGAGCTGGCGAGATGGAGAGTACCTAGGAACAGGGCCAGCAGACAGAAAAATAAAGTTTGGGCATAGTAACCACATAGAAAAGGCCAAGCTGACTATTGTCTAGTATAAACCCAAGCCTGAATACCAGATGTTGGGGTCTGGGTGATGCCTGGGGTTGGGGAATTGAGTTCTCTGGGTTTGGAATGGACCCAAGTGCTAAAGTTCATCAGTTTGGAAAGGGTGTGGAGGCAAGGTCCAATACAACAGGATTTTATTTACTTATGATACATAATGGAGGGTGGATAGGTGGGGAAAAAATCGTTTGGCCCTTTAATTTTCTGTCAACTGGCCCCAAAGAGGGGAAACCCTAAAGCTGATCTGGAAGCTTTTACAGCTTTGCCAGGTCAGAAGAGACCAGTGGTCTGCTTGGATGGGCTGTGTCACTTTGGAGCCTGAGGCAGGACTATGGGCCTGGAGATGATTTTAGTCTGTGGCCTTGCTTGCTCACACAAAGAGCAACAGAGCTCAGGGCAAAGCCAAAGTGGCTCCCGGTTCCAGCCACAGTGGCTCCTGACAGTAACAATGCCACAGCCCACGCTTTCCTTTTCGCCATCCCTTTTTAAATGTCTTATTTTAATCTTCCTCCCCATTTCTTTATACTTTTTCCGTCTCTCGCGTCCTTTTATTACCTTGGATTCTCATAGATCTTACATCCTTTGCCTTTGCTTTTCCGCTGTCCCTCCCATTTTCCTTAGCTTCCTCCCTATGGACCAGACTGTTGTTCTCTCCCACCTGTAGGGAGTGGGCTCCAGTCTGGCCACTGCTTGCCCAGAAATTGTTTCCTGTTACCCTGGAAGCAGGAAGTCCTTCTTGAAGGAGCCACATGCTACTAAAGATATTTGATGAGGCTGCAGGCAGGATATGGGGGCGGTTATGGACAGTGCACTCCTTTCTTTCCTGAAGTTTGAACAAAGTGGGGAGATGAAGGTCATTATAAGTATAGCAATCAGAGGACAACTCACAGAATTTAATGTTGGCTAGCATGTTTTGGTGGAGTAGAACCTTTCGACTGTGTGATTTATAAATGATATTTGTATCTGGTGTGTAGATTTGAAATCAACATTTGAGAGAAAATAAGAAAATGCATTTTCACAAATCTATGAAAAAAAATGATTCACTATATTTTAAATAATTATAATTGCTTTATTTTCATTTATATGTACCAGTAATTGCTTTTTTCTGGCATGGTGTTTACTTGCATCTTCTGAGAGTAAAGCTGCAGCATTTTATTTTATTTTTAAAAAGATTGATCAGTATTAATTAACTACAGTGGTACCTCTCGTTACGAACTTAATTTGTTCTGGAGGTCCGTTCTTAACCTGAAACCATTCTTAACCTGAGGTACCACTTTAACTAATGGGGCCTCCTGCTGCCACTGCACCGCCACCGCATGATTTCTCTTCTCATCCTGAGGTAAAGCTCTTAACCCGAGGTACTACTTCTGGGTTAGCGGAGTCTGTAACCCAAAGTGTTTGTAACCCAAAGTGTTTGTAACCCGAGGCGTCTATAACCTAAGGTACTAATAGTACCTAAGGTAATAGCTAATAGTTGGATCCTTCTGATGTTAGCATGTTGAAAATAATTTTGGTTTGAAGAAAAGCAAAATTCCTTATCCTATCTTTTAACAATATTTATTTGTGGACTGAAATACCACAGTTCAAACAGCCTAGCTGCAACTGGAAGAGTTAGTCTCACTTAATCTCACTGAGACCAACGCGTGTTAAGTGCACATTTCTCTGTGTTGGAATTCCTCCACACCCTCTCATTTGAGGTTCTGAATTAGTTTTTCCTGACTATGCTTTGTGTATTTGTTGAAACCAAGCCCTAACAGAAGCATGAAAAATTAGATCTGAGCATTCCCCATCCACACATAATCAATTATTGTCAAGAGATTCTTTCTAAGAAAAAAAAAAGTGGGAAGGGAGACATAAAGATGAAGAAGTAGTTGCTCATCCAGGTCTCTCCCCCCCCCCCAATCCAGCATGTGCAGACATAGTATGTACTTATTATACAGAAGCCCTGGAATGAGCTGAAAACTAAATAAAGATAGAGTGTAAGTAATGTGAGTTTGACATGACACTAAACAGAAATGGATTAACCTATAGTGCAAGAGATATCCTAACATGTCACTGGAAATCTTAACCAAAATGTATACTATCTAATTATGGGGAGGTAGCATTATTAGATAGCACTCTTATTCAGTGCTACTTGTTTCAAATGATTCAGCACTGCATATGCTAGCAATTGAAAAACAACACTTTTTCTATTTCAGCTCATTTTCTGTGTGTTGGACATCAGGAGACCCCCCCTCCCTTAAAAAAGAAAGGAAATAAAATTGGGCCAGTAAGCAAATTTACAGTGAGAACAGTATGATGGAATGCATTGTTTATGTTGCTATGGCAGCACTGAGAAAACGTGTCATTTATTATATGGAAACTGCTACATATAAAGTCATGCTAAGATGACTGAAAATCGAAACCTGTAGTTATCTCAGTGGTGTGGTTGCAATCCGTTGCGGATAAACGGAAGTTAATGATGCTACTTATTCATCTTGGTAAGCTTATAAAAACAAATAAGCCCTACTCCTAGGATGTAGCAAACTGTTATATCCTCTGTTGCAGGGCTTGGGAACCCATGACCCTCCAGATGTTATGGAACCACAAATGCCATAATCCCTGACCACTGGCTGGGGCTGATGGAAGTGCAAACCCAACAACATCTGGAAGATCACAGTTTTCCCATCTCTGCTGGATAGTTTGAGCACAGATGGGAATAATATTAACAGCACATACCTCCAACTGATTAAAGGATTCTTTAGCTACTTCCTTGGTGAGCATTATTGTATGACCCATGTAATGTGTTTGCAGACTTGCATGAGCCTGTCAGGCAAAAATGCAGGATACAAATAAATAATAATAACAACAACAATAACAATAATAATGTACTCTTGCATCCCATTCAGATATGATACTTGTTACATTGCAAAATAAAATGTGCAGGTTAAAATTCACATTAAATAGTAATGTAAAATGTAACGGTAACATGGTAATGAACTGAGGCCAATGTTTCCAGCAGTACCTTTGACATCTGGCATGTAACTCACAGGAGAGAAAAAATGGAAAGAATACCCAGTTTATCAACAATCCATCACATTACATGGTTTTGATTTTTTTAAAAAAAAATCTCAATACAATACCCACTTCTGCCCTTTTTTTTTTTTGGAGGCCATTTCGGACTTTTCTCCTTCATTGTTTGCAATTTCCTCTTTAGATATGATGTTTTGTCTCTTCTAGAGAAAATATCCTGCAAAATGAAGAAGCATATAAACCTTGTCCGAGATCCAAGTAATTAAAGCAAGGAAGAGGTTACTCTTTAGGGATCTTAGTGGTGGTGGAGGAGGAAACCCCCTGGCTTAAACAGAAATATTGAAAGTAGAATGAAGACAATAAATGGCATTCTATGCATCCATAAGTGCAGACTTTTAGCAGTGATGCGACCTGGGTTGTTTAGGAGGAAAAAGCAAAGAGAAGATGGAATCATGATGAACGATCTATGGTAAAGTCAATTTAAATGTTTTGGTATAGGCCAAGATTGTAGAATCTGTGGAAAATCAGAGCTAGACATAGCCTCATCGTTGGTAATATGAGCCAAAATAGTTATCTGTCTTCTTTGGCTGAGAGAGTTACAAAACACAGCGCCTTCAGTTTCAGTTGCCATGAACATAAGCTACTCTTCCTAAGATTTACATCTTTAAAATACATGGACTGTTCATAAGGGATTCCCAGGAGTGTAGTGTTTCAGATGTTTCCCTCCTTCTTGAAGAACTTAATGAATATTGGCATCCTTCTTTGCATTGAAATATGTGGCTTCTATATATCTCTTCACAGATTTTAGCCTTTATATACTTGCTGTCATTCTCCTATGTGATTCAGTTAAGATTTCCTTCCCATACTATACTGCAACAAATGTTTGAAAAGGCTTTCAAAATCTGAGAAATGATTTTTTTAAAATGTACCATAGCAGATTCTGCTTGGGGGCATATGTGATTGGACATAGGCATAGCCCTAATAGTACACAATGATGGGTGGTGTACACTGAAATCATCTCCATACCTAGTTTCTGGAACAGCCTTCCAGAAGAGGTAGATGTTGCTGGATTTAGGCCCCAACTTGTCAAACACTTGGTTTTAGTACGTCTGATGATTTTCTGAAAGGGCTACATCCATCATTGCTGTGTGCACACTCATAGTTGGAATCACTGTCCTTTGAACAGCTCTCTTCAAGGGTCACCAAGCTTTGGGCCCCACTTGGAATTTTGAGGAAGTGCCATGGGCACCAGTCATAAAACAGCTGCCATTGGGGTGTGACGCAACACAAAATGGTTCCATGGTTGTGGCACAACACACAGTAGATACTTTGAAGGCGCAACCACATCTAAAAGAGCAGAAAAGGAGATGGGAACAAAACATGGTGTGGGCATATCACTCACCTGTCAGCAACCCCATTAATTAGTGGGAAAGGTACCCAAATCAGCCACTGCCACACTCAAGAGAGAGGAACTCTGTGCAACTCTCCTCCATTCAAAACAAATGGGAAGGTGGGTATCCAATCCTGGAATCCAGTGAAGTTTAATGGGGTGTGTTCAGCGTAGAAGAGTCTGAGCCTGTGAAAAAAGGAACTGGGCAGGAAGAACTAACATGTTACCATGTATTTTTGAACCATAAACAACTTACCTAAGCCACCCCCACGCCCACCGCTATATCCCTGTCCAGCAACTGTGCTCCCCAGATTCAGTGCTGCTGAGAGTATCACCTGCCCTGGAAGTCCACTTACAAACTGGGCTTTTAGTGTTGCGGCTCCAGATCTCTGGAATTAATTATGAGACGGGTGTCCAGTGTTTAGGCACCTGAGGTGTGATCCAGTCATTTGTGAAAAATTAATTGTACATCTATAGAGTTTGCAGAAGTGGTTTAAATTGTTTTTAGAATTTGGATTTATCTTACTTTTTATTGTGTTGTACACTGCTTTGATGGCCTCAATCTGCAAAGAGGTTTATAAATTTGGTAAAACACTGTATAAAGAAATAGATATATTCTGACACGTTTCACCATAGGAAGTACTAGCAGGCATGCTGGTGTCTGTGGGCACTGCATCGTTGACACTGAAATAATAGCAAGTTCATGTGCTCCATTGTGAGTAAACCTTAAACACAGATCAAGTGATGTATATGACATTCGGTAAAATCACACATGCACAAATGAGATGTGTTTTTCAGGACCCTAACCCTGCTCCTGAGACTGTGATTTCATAGAACCAGAGTTATAACGGACCCAAAGGATCATGTAGTCCAACTCCCTGCAATGCAGTAATCACAGCTATATTTAACTGTTTTTAATACTGATTCTCAAATTGTCCAAACCTACCCTCAGACCTGCTGGTAAAAGGTGGGTGATAAATTCTTTTTCATATTAAAACAGTACACTCCAAATATAATCAATTCACATGACCCTAAAATTAAATTGCAATTAAACCAAACCATTCATTTTGTGTTTGACAAAAATGCATTTAAAATTATGATGATGACTTATTATTTATTAAGTGCATAATATTCTAGATACAATTAAAAACAAAAGCCAAGCCCTTGCCAGTGGTGTAAAAGTCAATGAACAACAGTGGGACTAATAACAAAGAACTACAGAAGGAAATGATATGTTATTCTAAGGGAGGTTCATCTGCTGCTTCTTTTTCACAATTTATCTGCTAATCTACCACTTTAAGCCACCCTCTTTTATGCTACAAGCACACAAAAAGTAGAAGCTAGGATTCCCTGCTCTGTGAATAAGTTGTTATATTTCTACTGCTGAGATTTCTAGTTTTTATAAATGCCGTGTGGGCAGAGCAATTCTAACAAGGGACTAGGGAGATGTGGAGTGGCAAATTTACTGCTGCCTCTCTGGTTGCCTCTTGCTGGCCAGGCAGAAAGGTGGTGCAGGCAGTAGGTCTTTTTGTTTTTTGTTTTGGTGTGTCAGCTCCAGGATGGCATATTGGGAGGAGACTTGAATCTAGCAGATCCAAACTCTCTGGTGCCCTCAGTCCCTGACCCCATTCATGCCCTGTTTGGGGGTTTTCTGCTGGATTCCGCACACCAGGATGAAACTCAGAGTTTCTACTGCCCCAGAACCTGCCTCCCCACCCAGCACCACTTCTCTCTGCTGGTGGAGAGGTGATTGTGCCAGCCTATCCCTTCCCCATCCTAAGTGGGGTTATGGGTTTTCTCTTTTTGAAAAAAATCCAAAGCGATATACAATAAACTATATTTAAATAACTGCAGAGGTTCAAAGCCATGTATTAATCATAAACCGGAACACACGAGGGCTTATCAGCAATGTTTCACACTCTTTCGAAATAGGTCATGCTGAGGTCACACATGTTCACACATGCATACCACCTTTTCTTTATCCTGATTTTACTGGCATGGAAGTGCATGCAGTGTTCTTTGTTCACAACAGGGCTTTCTCACCTCCTTCCTATCCCATCATAGCCTGGCATGGCTTCTGAAAAAAAGCCGGTCCTTAAAAAAGATCTTATTGAATCTAAGCCAAAAAAGAAAAGGTGTTTGTAAAAAAAAAAAAAAAGGAAAGGGTTCTGACCTCCCTTTGTCTCCTCAGCCTGGTCCTCAGACCCTTGTCGGCATAAAAGAGTCCATGAGAAAAGTATCCTTGCAGAGTTTTATTCTTAAAAGTCTTTGTGCAAAAGCAACTGACCAACTGTACACACCAACACTAACCAACCAACCAACCAACCCAACTCAGCAACAAACTAACATTTCTCACTCTATATATACAACCTGGTGCAGGCCGCTGACTCATGCTGACCCAGCTTTATTCACATTAAAGAAACAGTGGCCGTTTTAGCCGTGACAAAGGTGTATTAAATCTATACAACACTGCCAATCTTTGACAATTACTTTCTCCCATGGTATGTAGTTTAAACACTAATGACCCAACTACATTTCCGTCATCCACTACTTTTTTCATGGTTATGGTGGTTCCACTTGCAAAAAAAGAAGTTTTGGTTCTTTTCTTCTTCAAATTGGTGACTTCCCAATATGATCAGCACGTTAAAAGGATTTCCAGAACACTGACTCCCAGCAAATGTCAAGTACCTGCCATCATAAAATTTTCTGGGAGCTGCCTGGTGCTGTTTCCAAGCCTGAATATAATTCAAATTAGAACTCAGAAGGCAAAGACTGCAATAAGCAATAGGTGCGGATCAGGATATGCATGGGCAGAACCCCATTCCCAACTTCCCCTCCCCAGTAGAAGTGTTCTTTGGGCGTTTTGCAACAAGATTGGATGGGGTGTTGGGGGATGAAGCAGGAAGGGGTAAATAGAGGAGCTAATTTAATAGGTACAATTAAAGGTAAAGGTAAAGGTACCCCTGCCCGTACGGGCCAGTCTTGACAGACTCTAGGGTTGTGCGCTCATCTCACTCTATAGGCCGGGGGCCAGCGCTGTCCGCAGACACTTCCAGGTCACGTGGCCAGCGTGACGAAGCTGCTCCGGCGAACCGGCACCAGAGCAGCACACGGAAACGCCGTTTACCTTCCCGCTATAAAGTGGTACCTATTTATCTACTTGCACTTAAGAGTGCTTTCGAACTGCTAGGTGGGCAGGAGCTGGGACCGAATCCCCGCTGCGGGGATTCGAACCGCCGACCATGCGATCGACAAGTCCTAGGCGCTGAGGTTTTACCCACAGCGCCACCCGCGTCCCCCAATAGGTACAATTAGCGGAGCTCAATGAAAGCAATGGGTTTAAGAGTACCTAACTGTTCTAGACTGTGGCACTGGCCTTGCTTGGGCAATGAGAATGCCTCAACAGAGTTTTACTTTTTCTAAAAAAAAAATATGTAAATAATCTTCATAATACATCTGCTTGGTAGTAGCATTATTACCAAAGAAAGCAGCAGTGTATATTTTTCAGTGCTATGATGACAATTGTTTTAAATAGTCATATTGAACATCATTTCATTATTTTCCTAAATGAAAGTGGCATATTTCCTGTGCCTCACATTTTTGGCTGCTTCTCCATGCTAAAATCCTGATCTCTTTCTTGAACTGCTATTAAGTTATGGCTTAATGTGGTATCTGTTCTGTGTAATCTCCCCCCACTTCCCCCCAACTGTTTAAAAAACATCCAGGGTTGATGGTGATGAATCACTCAGTTTTCATATTTTATGCTGATGTTTGCTAACTTGCCTCTGGATTCCCTAGAAAAAGCTTAGTACATCTTTATTAACCTGGGGCTCTAGTATATCCATCTTACGAACAATGCCAGTGCAACAAAATAAAGGTTGTCGAAGGAAGTAATTCAAGGATTCATACTTTTCAGATATCTTTTTATGATTTTCTTTTAAAACAAAGTTGTCATGATTCTTCAGAGCTGCTCTGTTTTTCATCACACATTTTATTATATAAGATATACATTTAAATAGACTTGGATGTACTATATACTATTATGCTCAATCATTTTACATTTCTTCTGTCCCAAGGATCAAGTATTTTTTGGTCTTCTAAACAGAGAAATATATAATGCTTGCTTAACATTTTGGGGGCATTTTTTTGTTTCTCAGTTGTGAATGCATCTTTTTTTAGCACTTGAAATAAGGTGTTCAAACTATTTGAATTGGCAGTTGTGTTTTATACTGCTCTAGGCTACTGTGGGCTATTGCAGTATAATCCAGGCTGTAGGTTGTATCCAAATAAGACATACTCTGAGTAGACCAATTGAAACCAATGGACTTAAATTTATTACATCAATATCAACGGGTCTAACTTCGAGTAGGATTTAGTTGGCTACAGACTATTTATGCTGTTGCTGTTGCAAATATAGTTTTCGTCTTTTATTGATTTTAATTATTAATTCAGTATTTTTTAAATAATGTCTTGCTTGTAAGCCACCCAGGAAATTTTTAAACCACCCAGGCAACTTTATAAGTAAAAGACACATGGATGTTCTTTTATTTAGGAACAGCAGTGGAAATTTTATTGACTAGTTACATACATCTTGGGGTCCTCCTGTGGTGCTGTGGTTTAGTGCATGTGGCTGTTAACCAAAAGGTTGGTGGTTTGAACCCACCGAGGGAAAGCTGTGGGCAGGATTCCTCTGCTGCAGGGAGCTGCATTAGATGACCCTCAGGGTCCCTTCCAATTTTACAGTTCTATGATTTTATAACATTCTTTTTTTCTAAAAGACTGACTGATGAGGATAAAATCTACAGTTTCTTATTGCTCTGCAGGTTAGAGAATCCATTTTTTATTCCTGCCTCTTTCCTTTTCCGTGTTGTTTGTGTTGGGTCATTATAATAGGATGTGATATTTGGAGAGGGTTCCTTGGATTATACCAGGGGTGGAGCACCTTAGGCCTAGGGGATGAATGGGACCTTCTAGCCCTCAGGACTCTGTACAGGACACTCACCCACTGGCCATGACCCTCAACAGCCATGCTCTGCATCTGCCACTACATATGGCTGGAATGTCCCTTGAGCTGTGATAATACTTCTTGCTTGCCTGGATGGAGGATAGATAGTGGTGTGTGTGTGTGTGTGTGTGTGTGTGTGTGACTACATTCACTTTGACTGCTCCCACAACTGACATGCATTCCCCAGAAGTTTGCCCATGGGCAAGTAACCTAGCTTCAAGGTAAAGAAAGCACAAATGGTCCCCTCACAAAAGGTCTCCATCTATGCCAGTAATTTCCATTCTGTGTGCTGTGCCATAAGAAACATAAGAAACCTGAGGCTACAGTCCTTAAAACATACTTACTAGGGAGAAAGCCACAATGATATGTACTTCTAAACAAGCATGCATAGGATGCATAGGATATTTAATGCTGTATTGTTTTTAATACTCGACTGGGAGCCGCCCAGAGTGGCTGGGGAAACTCAGCCAGATGGGCGGGGTATAAATAATAAATTATAATTATTATAATAATTATTATTGCCCTGCATATTTGCAGCCTTGCACAGTTATCCGGGAGTAAATTCCATTGAATTTCCAATTAGGAAGCACACTGAGATCAATGACTGATACAGAAGTCAAGGGATGGGTGTCGTGTAATTTCTTAACTCTTACACGACTTAAAGGTAAACTTTTTTCTTCAAGTGTAAGACTGAAATGGTTCTCCAGTTTCATTTTAGAATAAAAGTGTGTGTCTCAGCTATCAGAAGTCCGGTAAATACAGGTTTATATTTATAGAAAGTTAAATGTTGCAGGATGAAGTTCACTTATTTTTAGCCTTAAACTGAAAGTCCTAAATACTTCAAGGGAAATGTTTGGGTTGCATCCTTGCTGCACAGAGGGGGATCACTGATTTCCACAAGGTAACGATTTCCTTGTTTGTTGATTTTACTAAAGGTTAAGCTACAGTACATCTTCCAAGCTGATATGTGGGTTAAATAGTTAGGACTCTGATTTGTAATCCTATCCTGTGGCTGCACCACTGCTGTTCTTGTAAATGTCATCACTTTCTCAGTCCTATCTGGTTATATCTGAGTCATGAGGTGCTGACAAAAACCCACTGCACTTAATGTGAAACCTGAGGCATTTTGCTCATTCCAAAGATATTAGCAATAGCCAACTTGGCATTTAACTGATAAATAACTTGCATGTATCTGCTGCATTAACTTTTGCTTCTCTGTGTTCCCCCACCCCTATCTGTACTATTTTTTTCAGTAATCAAAATTTAAAGCACTACTAGGCAAATCTTATGTTCTCTCTTTGAAACCTATGTTTGAAACAGAATCACTAAGTTTCAATTACGTTTCCTTGGTCTATTTAGTTGTTTTCGGATTGAATGAAGGCCTGTCGCTAATACTTCATCAACAGAGTATAGTTAATTTCCAACCTTTGGCCTCTCTTTATTTTCAGCCATGCAACAGGATATGAAAGTGATAACCATGCAGGCCCTATGTTATACAGCTGTGGGGCCCAGTATAGAATACACACCCATGGAGTCTTTAGAGGAATACAGGTAAGTATATTGCAGAAAATGTACAATTATAAATGGATTTCCAGCTGTCATTGGAAACTGCTGCTTTTAAGTTAAGAACTGGATCAGGCCATGGTCCCAGATGCCCATAGGGAGCTCGCCAGCAGGACCTGAGTATGACAGGATTCTCTCCCTTGTTGTGGTTCCCAGCAACTGACATTCAGAATAATTACTGGATCTGACCATGGAGGCAGCCATCATGGCTAGTAGCCACTAATATACATCATCCTCCATGAATTTGCTGCATCTCCTTTTAAAGCCATCTAAATTGGTGGCCACCACTGCCTCCTGTGAGAGTGGCTTCCATACTTTTAACTATGTGCTGTGTGAAGAGCTTTCTTTTGCCTGCCTAGAATTCTCCAACATTCAGCTTCATTGGAGGTCCATGAGTTCTAGCGCTTTGAGAGGGAGAAAACCTTTCTCTATCTACTTTCTCTATGCCATGCATTATTATTTTTTACACCTCTCTACAGGATATTTTCTCTACTGTTCCACTGCATCAGTAATAAATTCAGTGAGAAACTATTGGCTGACTTAAAGAAAAAGAAACAACAGAAATAATTTTCATTAGAACAAGCTACAATATTCCTCTAAATGGGAAACTTCAAAGTGGCATTGCACTTTCCTAAATATTAGATCTGGCATGTCAGATGACATGTGATTATTAACTGAAGGCCTGAAATTTTCATTTTTGCTAAGCAGTAATATGTTAAAGCTTGTTTTACAGGAAGGGGAAAAAAGATTAATAAACAAATTAAATAAATATTAATTACAATTGATATGTTTTGAGTTTAAGGTAGTATAATTGGAGCAGTTATTGCATGCACTGCTTCCAATTCTGAAAACTGGTCATATAATAATCCAAATTCTTAATGTCATTATAGGATGTGAGACGAGTACCTGGAGTAGCTCCTATGATTGTTAGATCAGCAGGTGACACAAATGAGAAAAGACCTTTCATGTGTGAATACCCTGGCTGCAATAAACGATATTTCAAACTGTCTCATCTGCAGATGCATGGAAGAAAGCACACAGGTAAGTATTTTAATGGATTGCAAAAGTGTCCCTAGTTAGAAGTCTGATTCTGTGCTTTGGTGTTTACTGTACAGTGGTACCTCGGGTTAAGTACTTAATTCGTTCTGGAAGTCCGTACTTAACCTGAAACTGTTCTTAACCTGAAGCACCACTTTAGCTAATAGGGCCTCCTGCTGCCGCCGCACCGCTGAAGCAAAGTTCTTAACCTGAAGCACTATTTCTGGGTTAGCGGAGTCTGTAACCTGAAGCGTATGTAACCTGAAGCGTATGTAACTTGAGGCACCACTGTACTGGGAATTGAACCCATTCATATAAAATGGCTATTTACATACCAACAGCAAAAGCAAGTGCTGATTTGCATAAAATTCGCATAGGTTTATAGGTATGCAAATTTATATACAAATTCATATGATTTAAATAGAAATACAATATATATAATGGGAAACACTATGACTAGGTGACCTTTGGGCCTTCTTACTGCTGATGGGGAACTTCAAGGAACTACTATGGTTTTTAATTAAGACTTGGAGTGGACCCTTCAAGTAGAAGACTCCTTCCGACAGTGGAATACATGACCATGCTGTGTTCATAATCCCTCCAACATGGGGCATTTTAGGATCCTTGGGCTAAAAAGAGCAAGATAGTCCTTCACTGGTCACCTGTAATAGGGATGCAGTGTTTGTGTGTGTGGTTGCTTTGCACATACAGCACAACTGAATAAGTACCTTATTTGTCAGGCACGGCCTCACAAGTCTTGAAGGGTTTTTTTTTAAGGAACAAAATGCTTCTCTATATCATTCCAAATTAATGATTTGTATGTGATGTTTTTCCAGTGAATTGTGCTTGATAATACACACACACACACACACACACACGGGGGGGGGGGGGGGCTGGATGTGCTCCATAAGATTCCTCTTTCTCATCACCTAGATATTTATACATGACTGGCTCATTACATTTCCTGCAGACTGCTCACTCAGATAGTGTTACCCACAGTTGGATTAGAAAACATGCAGAGCTCGGGTAGAAAAATTTGGAATTCATATCAGCATTTCTTAATGTTTCAACACAGCTTTTGCTGACTTCTCATGTGCCCTTTAACTGCTTATTGAGTGCTTTGCTGGTTATTAACAATACCATTAACTGAAACATATAATAATAAAAGGCATCTGGTTGATTTGGAGCATTAGGAAGCTGAGAAATACAACAGGGGGAAAGCAATATAAACAATGCACTGGATTAAGTGGTAAGATTTCATGGAGCTTTCAATCACCATTAACATGACCCAGCAACTATGATTTGTGTTTTTGAAGGTTTTCTGGAAATTGGTGTACGGTTTGGGAATCTGGAAGGAATGCAATTTTGCGCTTTCTAGCCAAAATGACTCCCCACCTCCTTCCCCTGTGCACTGTTCCAGGGATTCGCCTGATCCCACCCCCCAGATGAAGGGGGGAAGCCCTATTGCACAAACAGAAGTCCTTATGCACTGATGTGACTCATTAGTAGAGTACCACTCTTAGTTTTTTAATCAGTGAAGTGCACTACTTTGTACCCATCAGAGTTATCTTCTCAGCAAAACTGTAAAAATGTTTTGCACAGAACAAACAACCGTATAACAGGCACAGTTCTTGCAACAGTTTTTCTAGTTTTGAAAAGCAAAATGTCATTACTTTAACAAATTTATATTAAAGATTTTGTTTGGAAAGTCACGGCTCCTTCTCCAGGGAAGGATACAGAGTGTGTAAATTAAACAACCGTCTCTTCTTCAGAACATTGGCATAAGTCACTGTCACAAACCTGATGACCTGGAGCAGCTCACCCCAGTTCATACTAGGTCTTTTGGTTCTTATTACACATTCTTTCCTGACCAGGCCATTTTGTTCCCACCATCACTGTAGACTGGTCTCTTCCAATTAAAGGATTGCCTTTAGAGTTAGCTTATGAAGTTGTTCTCTGTGACCACGCACTCTCTGGGTGTGCAGTCTTTCCAACCTCATCCAGTACCCCATTTCTCTTCAGAACAATAATGTTTTTCAAGGCCCATGGATATATTCATGAACTTGGAGAACTATACCAGTTATGAGGTATTATACTATGAGAGAAAAAGTACATATCAGCACATATAAACCCTTCTGTAAACTTCATGCCAACTTTTCAGCTCCGGCTATACATTAGGATGGCTACATGGTAGCTTGAATGACAGCCTACACCTGCTGAAAAGCCATTTTATACACAGGTATTAAATGGGATGCGGGTGGCGCTGTGGGTTAAACCACAGAGCCTAGGACTTGCCGATCAGAAGGTCGTGGTTCAAATCGCTGTGACGGGGTGAGCTCCCGTTGCTTGGTCCGTGCTCCTGCCAACCTAGCAGTTCGAAAACATGTCAAAGTGCAAGTAGATAAATAGGTACCGCTCCGGCGGGAAGGTAAATGGTGTTTCCGTGCGCTGCTCTGGTTCGCCAGAAGTGGCTTAGTCATGCTGTACGCCGGCTCCCTTGGCCAATAAAGCGAGATGAGCGCCGCAACCCCAGAGTCAGTCACGACTGGAGCTAATGGTCAGGGGTCCCTTTACCTATTAATTGTGCAGGAGACACACCTTCCTTTTCTGGTCACCCTATGCTGCACTGATGCAAGTTGCTGAGCTTGCTGCAAGCACGCATGCACATACCAAGCTAAGCTAAAGATCAGCATTCCCATAATTACACACTGATTACACATAACAGACAGCATCTCCTTGGTATGACTGGTTTCTCCCTCTCCTCCTATAAGAAAAACATTCTTGAAGATGCAATTGTGCTTCATAACTCTTTTCCAATCAGGCAAATGGGTGGAATTCAACACTGAGCTAATACAATTGTTCCATCAATGCAAGCATTTCTGCTTGCTAGACTGAATGACCCCTGCTCTTCTCTCCCTGTGAGCTGTTCTGGAGGTTCTCCTGACTCTCCAGACCTGATGGGAGTGGAGAGGAGAAGAGGGGAAATCTCCATCGTGCCGGTGAAACTCATTGCCCTGCTTCCCACTAGCACAATTCTTTAGCAGAATCTGGCCCCAAGTCTTTTGCACCTTAGATTTGGGACCAGACAGTGGGAAGATAGCTGTGAAGATGAACCTTCCATGTATTTTCCTAATTACCAAAGGCAAAAGGGGCAGGAAAGGAGTTTACTGGTGATCAGTATGGGGATGTCCCTCAAACCTCACTTTTCTGGGCCCTTATCAGTCTGCTGCCTCAACAGAATAGAATGAAGTGGTTTAGCCTTGAGGAGAAACGAGTGGGAGACAGCTCTCTGGGGAATATCTGCTATTTCCTGGAATGTATGCACCGAGTGTAATCTTGAGGCCAGTTTAAATTTATAGATAGCTAGTGTATAAAAAAAGTATCATGAATGGGGTTTTCTACATAACCACAAAGCTCTTTGGAAAATAAATACACATGGTCTTTCTTCCTGTAAATGTTTCATAGCTGGTTTATCAGGTATTCCCCATTGAGTGACTTTCCACAAGTTTCTGTTGCTTACATTTTCAGTGGTAATGATATTCAGCACATTAAATTTACCATGCTATGAGAATAATTTGTGCACCCAAGCATGAATGCACAGTAGCAGCAGTCTGCACTATGGATAGATATGCGGTGGTCACCCATAATCTATGGCTTTCAGTAGGTCAGATGTTGCTGCTGTGCTGCTGAACAGGTGCTTTCTATGAGCCCAGTCCGTGTTGGAAAGTGTCCGGAATTTAGCATTGTGCTTCTGGCATCTCATATCTCAGCATGTGTCTGAATCAATCCTGATGTTTACTAGAAATTCATAGGTAGCTAATTATAGGGAGGAGGGCAGTAGCCCAGTGGCAGAGAACATACTCTGCAAGCAAAAGGCCCCCGTCATTTCTGCATAATGACACTTCACTCAAAATGTCCTAATGACAGCTCCCAGGGGCTTCATATAGGTGTTACAAAGCATGGGGCACAATATGTAACCTGGCAGGACACCACAGGGCAACTCCCATGACACTGTCCTAAGTTCTTAAGCCTTATTTCAGGACACAAATTGCATCGGAAGCATAACAAGATGCCCCATGTTATCATTCAACAAAGTGCTTGGGATCTAGCATACTTCTTACACTGAATAAATAGCAGATAATAGTAGTGATAGCTCAAGAAGAACACACAGAAGCTATAAGATTTGTAACAATGCCAAAAGCCATTCACACGTTGTAAATGGTTTGCTATTGAGCATATAATTCCTGACAAGGGAACTGTATGACACCCATGTTTTTATTTATGGGTGTAAACTTGAAACATCTTAGGTGTATAGGGTTGCATCTGACTAAGTCATATTTAAGAACAGTGCTTTTTCCCCTATAAAAATATTTAGGGATACTCTCATTTTTTCTCAAGAAAAACACCATTTTATAGTTCAAAAATAAATACAGTAAATGGGCAAAAGTACAAAGATTCACAAAATGTTTAGGGGTATGTGTACCCCTGCATACCCCCAGAAAAAGCATTGCTCAAGAGTAGATCCACTGAAACTAGTGGAGGTCAGTTGATTTTAATGGATTGAGCATAATGGATCTACATTGAGTATGGCCTAGCTGGATACAACTCATGAAGTGTGATGAGGTCCCTGGGTTATTGAAACTTTCTTGGTTACATAAGTGGCTTCATGCATGTTTTACATCAAAATCTAATGTGATTTCCTACAATGACAAAAGTTTCTATTCGGAAATGCAGAGACATGTGAAGATAAGTATGATTCTGAAAAGGGTAAATGACATATTCTGTTTGAAAACATTCCCACACATAGATGAATGACAGCAGAGGTCTGTAGCAGATGGTTGCTGTAGCTTAACTTGAGAAAGATATAACAGTTCCAGTAAGCCTGATAATAACAGAAGACCTTTGTTTGCAATGTGGAAGCAGTGTGAAATGTATCACTTCATGCTGCTCAAATGCTCATGCTTTAGAACTGCATTTGCACTGAACTTTGGAGACTACAATCTGCTCAGTGCATTGTGTTCCACCAGCATTCTCTGCCTTAAACCTGCCAAGGCTTCAGCCTTCCTCACAATCAGTTTTAAGGCCCAACAATTCCTACGGGAGACCTTGTGGCCAGATTTAAAAGGAACCGTTTTAAACAGATGTGACAAATATAACTTTTTGAATAAATAAATTAATCTGAATGGACGTGGAAACAACCCATTTTGGGTTTTAAAAGCCAGTAAACTCCTTTGGGTGACTTCCACAGGAAGCTATAAAGATTCTCTAACAGATATCCAACAGAAACGTTTAGATATTGAACTCCTTGCTTTCAGTGTAAATGTGAAAGAGCAGTTAATATGGGTGATGTCGCTTGTCATTTGGAAAAGACATAACGATGTTTCAAAGCAGTTGCTTTATGGCATGCTAGCAAAAATAACTCTTTTTAATAGGAATAAACCTAGTTTACAAAAGAATCATATAACATCTTGAATAAACTAGAACTGATTCAGTGTTTATTGGTCCTGAAGAAATATAGAAATGCATGGCACTATGCAGGATTCTTAGCTGTGTGGTCAGAGCATATGCTTTGCATGAACAAGGTTCCAAGCCAAATCACTAGCATCTCTAGAAGATGAAAGGGATGCAGGGGAACCCAGCCTGAAACTCACTGTCACTCAGAGGAAGTCTGCTTTGCATTTGTAACAAGCTAGTCCTTTAGGGTGGCAGCACCTGAACGTTGGAACTCCCTGCCTATTGATATTAGGCAGTCACCATCACTACCCTTTTAGATGCCTGCTGAAAATGTCAGCTTTGGTAAGCCAATCCAGACACAAGATTGTGTTACACCTGCTCTTAAATCTGATTCATATGTTTTATTGTGCTTTATTTTTTTTAAAGATTTTTTCTTCCTTTTAAAAATGAGTATAATATGTTTTCATTTTATTTTTAATCTTCTTTTTTAAAATAATAATAATAATCACAGAGGTGTTTGCTCCCCTGGACTCCTTTGGGAGGATGGATGGGATATAAAAGCAACAAAATGAATAAACTGTGCTAGATGCACCCATGTTCTGACTCAGTATAAGACAGGTTCATATGCATTCATCTGTTTCTGAACATCTGAATTGACCATTGACTATAAATATCTTACCAATACACATTTGCCTGTTTTGCTTTAAATGTAATATTTTTTTGTATGCTGTTTTCCTTCCTTGGTCATCAAAATATTGAAAAGTTGGGACATTACAAGTATATGCACATGGCATTTCTGTCTCTAGATTGAAAACTGGTATGAAATGACTTATTGTGACAGAATGAGGCATGTATAGAGTTATTGCCTAAGCCTCTTGCCTGCAAAGGGTCAGAACAAAGACTGCCACCACTCTGGATGTTTATTTGGCATCTATAGAAAGCCCTACTAAAATCTCATATGAATCGAACCCCAGTATTTTTTTTTTAAATTGCTAAATCATTTGGAAGGTTCTATTAGACATGGTTTCTTACTTGCCAGTCTCAGCTACAATTCTTTATGCTGAGAAATGGAGATTGAGCAATGAAGCATCCATAGAATAATTTGGAAGGATGCCCTTATGGCAAAGTTGACATATTTTACTAGATCTAGAGAACAAAATCAAAATCACAGATAGGACAATTTTGGGGCAAGATGAAGGCATGGCCTTTCTTCCAACAAATGTTATGGTCTCACAATCTATTAATGTTGGAAGAAAATAAGCATATTATTTATGTAACTTTATCCTTAGTTATTTTTGGTAAATTGCCACTTGTGATCTTGAATTATTAATCACTTCCAGTACATGTTGACCTTCTTCAAAATAAAAAATAAAATAAACCAAAATCAAAACAAAGCATGGGCCCAGCTGTGACTTTGGTAGACAGTGACTGAATATTCTCAAAACATAAGATGCAATTAAGAAGCAACAAGAGTCCTGGTCATGGAATGGGCTATGAATCCACAGAAGCTCCTGTTCAATGTGATTCCCCCTTACACAGCTGTCTCCAGTAACACCTCTCACTCTCATTTGGAAGGTTCCCTCTTCCTCTGAGCAGATTTAAGGGGGCTCAAAGGGCTACTTCAGGCAAAAAGGTGAACTGGAAGAAGTCACCTTCTCCCCACCATTCAGTGGACCTTCATTCATGCTTCGCTTGGATCCAGCCCACTGAAAGCCCCATTATGCAATTGAAAGTCCTCGTGCAAGTCTTCTGCTGCTGGGGTTGGTATGGAAAATTCCACCCTTGGTACTTTAAATCTACAAGGTTGTCAGAACAGCTTTTAAACTATTTCTGATGGCAGAAAACCGACAGAATCCGACAAAAATCTGTTTCAGGATTATCGTTCCTAAAGGAATTTTAACTTACTTTGCATTAAGTACACAGATGGGGTAACTGCAGTATACATAAGTTGTCATATCCATATACTGGTAGCAAAATAAACTGCTTTGCCACAATTCAAATGTGACTGCATACCCAATTCTTCCCATGCAGAGATTTTCCTTGAAAATGACTTATATAAAGCACTCCTGCTACAACACAGGTATATTCACCTGCTTTAAATGTGTAAGTGATTGAAAATTGTTCTAGTGTGTTTGTATGGGCTATTATTTTCCAACTTAATTCACCTTTTTCAAATGAAACTTTTTCTCCCTAAGGTGAAAAACCGTATCAGTGTGACTTTAAGGACTGTGAACGAAGATTTTCTCGTTCAGATCAACTCAAACGACACCAAAGACGACATACAGGTTTGTTGCATGCCTTGGCTTTTGAAATTTGTAGCAGCTTGCAGTTTCTATAACATAGAGTATGAAAAATTGAATTCTAATTCCTTTCTTTCCTCCTTGCCCCTGTAATTCAGGATTATGGGCTCATGTGTCATCAATTGTTTGGATACATTCAAATTTAAACGGCAAAAAAGCAGTTATTGAACATAGGCAGTGGATATTTTCATGTATCATTAAAATTGTAGCATGGCTAGCAACACTATCACTTCTGTTTTGGGGAGAAGCAAAAAGATTTGTGCTTTTGGTGCATATTCTTAGATGCAGGAGAATCCAATTGCTTTTAAGAGGAGTCAATGCAAAGAACAAATAATGTTGTCCATTGATACAGGTGATCCTGATGAATAACCCTGTGAAAGGGCTTATGCAAACTTCACTAAGTAGAAACATTGTTATTTGGAGAGCTATTACCTGCATTTATACATTTTATTTACATGCATAATTTATAATATATTATTAATGCAAACTTAATGCCTGGTGATTTTGATGTCTTTATTCTGGAATTGTTAAATCAGTTGTGAAAAGCCTCTTGTCTGTGTCTCAGTTTTTCAAACAAAGCAGCAGATAATATTGCTATTTTGCTTTCTTGGTTTTCTTGACAACAGGGACGGGGAAACTTCATCAGATCAAGGATCATGCTTCCTGACAGGCAATCTTCTGGGGGACACATGCCAGTGGTGGGGATCGCCAGGCACAAAAGTGGGTGGCTCAGTGGGTGTGACTCGTGCCTTTGTGCAGTAGGTCAGTGTTTCCCAACCTTGTGCCTCCAGCTGTTTTTGGACTACAATTCCCATCATCCCTTGCCACTGGTCTTGCTAGTCAGGGATGATGGGAGTTGTAGTTCAAAAACAGCTGGAGGCACAAGGTTGGGAAACACTGCAGTAGGTCACATGAAAGCTATGCAATAGTCAGAGAGACCTTTCATCAGAGATGGCTGCTTCTTCAGCTGTGACTGTTCCTGTACAGAGATAGCCTAGCCACAGTGATCTGTGCTCTGGTAACCTCCAAGCTGGACTACTGTGCTGCATTAAACACTTCATTTAGTGCAAAACATGACTACTAGGTTTTTAATGGGTACAGCCAGAGCAATTTATATTACACCTCTTTTGGATGACCAGTATTGGTTGCCTATTTCCACCCGAGCCCAATTTAAAATGCTGGGGCGTATTTTTGAAGAAAGTAGGAATCTCTGAGCTGCCAGTCTAATTTGATCCAACAGGCTAGTTTGGTTCATGAGGTGGCATTTGTCAGCCCAAACATCCAGCTGCCAATCACCTGACACTGGGTGCGCTTACTGTGGCCATCAGAAGTGAATTTTGTGCAAGATGCACTTTTCATGGCACTGTACATTGTTAACTTTCAGCTGCCCTGAAGCCCTCAATTTCAAAGGCTGGTTCTAGGAGCAATTTCCATTTGGCACCATTTTCAGCTGCTCAGAGCAGTACACTGTCAGGAACAACCTTCAGCACAAAACAGAACATCTGGTGCAGTACTCTTAACATAGCTGGTGCAGTGCTCTTAACATAGCTACACTGAAGCTGCCTTCTCACTCTTTCTCATCTCATCAGTTAGAAAAAGTAAGGACCCCCCTTCTGTTCTCTCCATTTCCTAGTTAGTAAACATGCACACACACTCTTTTAAGAGTTAGTAGAGGTGAAGTTATGGTTCAAATTTGTTTGGCCAGAATGATGTGAAAGTAGCAGCACTTTGATTGGATTGAAAATCAAATCATACTTGGGATAGACCTATGGAAATCAATGGTGCTGTGAATGGGCAATAATCCTGAGCATTTTATGTTTGTTTTAAGAAATAATGAGAACATTTGCTAATGCAGAACATTCTGTACCAAATTTTGGAATCTCTGGAGTTAACATATATAGGGTTGTACCCAGTAGTGCCTTTGGCTTAGTGCAGGCATCACTAGCCATAGATTTGGGGGTTTGGTGCAATCACCAAGCAAATTTTGGGGCACCCCAAAGACCCCACATATTTTGTGTTGTGCCAAAAAGAAAAATTAAGAAAGTAGAAACAGTGATGTGGTGGATGGCGAAGTTTAACTCTCTCTGTCCAGCCCAACATTCTTGATGGTGGACAATCCTCAGTCATCAGTCAATCATATGACGAGTAGGAAGGGGGCAATAATCCCCCCCAGGGAGATGTAGGGGGATGTGCCCTGTACATTTGCAAGTGACAGTGTGGGGCAGCCACACCAACTTTCATTTACACCCACAAGCAGGGGCGTACCTGGGGGTTACTCAGGTTGGCCCCTCCCAAGGGCACAGGCCCAGGGAGGTGCAAAAAGTGGCTCGGAGTGACTAGAAGCCCACCTGCCCATCTGCATGCTCCCCGGGCAGGGCTTCCACTACTCTGAGTGGCCAGGTGAGGCACGCAGGCTCCTCTGAGCACCTTGGCAGAAGAATTTGGTCACTGGTGTGGACCGTCACAACATCTCTGCAGGGGCCCCAACCCAATTGGCTGGGGGCACTATTAGAAGTGTGAGTGGAGCACCCAGCAAGGCTTGGAGGGAAGAAAGCTAAAGAGAGTGGGCAAGAGTTGCAGGAGGAGGAAAAAGGAAGGGAGGGAGGAGGAAGGATGCAGAACAGAAAGCAGTGCGTGGAGGGAGGGAGGTGAACCAGTGGAGGAGGAGGGTGGGGGGAGGTGGAGCAAACCCAATGGAGATGGCCATGGAGGAAATCACTGGAGGAGTGCAGAAGGCAACAAAAAGTAAACTTTTTGAGTTTCTGGTCCATGGTCTCTCCTGGCTTTGGAGGAACCAATGTATCTCCTACCAAGGGTGCAAGGGATGGGTGAATGGGTGCTGATACAGCTCCTTGTAAAGGGCGCAGGAGAGTCTAGGTATGTTGCTGCCCACATGTGGCATGTGCCCCTCTCCCCAGGTTGGTCAAGGATGAATGTATCCCTCAGACAAAAAAGGTTAAGTACCCTTGCTTCAATGGGTAGTGTGCCATCCAGTTTCTCCAATTTACTTCAGCACTCCATGCCACATTCCATACTATCCCAGAAGTCTCCAAACCCTCAGGAGCAGCTTTTTGGAAGGGATGGGGGAACTTAAGCAGGTGGGGAGTGAATAAAAGAAAAGAAAATGCCTTGGTTTGTGGAAGTGCTTTCTGCTGGGGGAAATACACCATTAAACATTTTTTTGTATGGGCATCAAACATTTTGTTAACAAATATTAAAACTTTAGGCTTGGTGATGAAGGACATGGAATATTGTGCTTAGCTTTATGGTTGGTTAGCTCTTTTGTTGGTTAGCATATCCTTTGCTGGATATAGAAAGTAAATGACCTAGGTTAAAGCACATAATTGATGGACCTTTTTTTTAACGTGCTAGGAAAATATGTAGAATATTGAACAAAAGTAAATTTCAAATTTAAATGAAATAATGCCCCAGCACCAGAGGGTGTTCCTCATTTGCTACTTTTCAAGTTACAAATCTGGTAGTGAGTTAATCCTTACTTGCTTTGCCAGGAACAAAGACACTGTGAAAGCACTAACTGGTGAAAGAGGGTTGAATAAAGGTTATGAAGTTGAGAAGCCTGATTAATGACCTTTGGGATGTGTAGGCATGTGCAAAGAGAAAGATTAATTTCGGTAACTATTAAACAACAAACGCAAAGCAAAAATCCATAGTTTGGAGGTCATAAGCAACTGGTGTCCCTCACTCCTCTGAAAAGGTATTGGAACATGGGACTAGACTTCTTTTATCTATTTAGGTGTGAAACCCTTCCAGTGTAAAACCTGTCAGAGAAAGTTCTCCAGATCTGACCACCTGAAGACTCACACCAGGACTCATACAGGTAAAACAAGTGCGTATACTTTTTTCCCATTTATATTTTTAAATTTATTTTACCTGAATTGATTTTGCTATGTTTTAAATGCATATGGTAGTTGTGGTTCGAGGACCCGACCCCCGCGAAGTAAAATGAAGACACAGGGACACGTGATATAAGGTTAATGGGCTAGAAAAGGCCACAACTTTATTGATTACAGCAATGAAAAGGTATTGGCTTAGGCATTGGATCGCGAAACAAGTGGGTTTATTCACCAGGGGTTCATCACCTGTTGATGATAATCCAACTATAGGCTCACCCCTGATGTCACCGAGGGTCGTGCCATGACCTCCCGCCAAGCAGGCTTTGGATGGAATACATGACCGCCAGATTCCTTTAATGGAATACCCCTAGAAATTGAAGGCATAGGCGATGGCCACACCTAGCACTTCGACACACCACAACACATTATTCCAATGCCTAACCTACCCACCAATACCACAAAAAGTTGTGACGATTGCTACGAGGTAGGTGAAAAAACCAAAAAGCCTAATGCCAAATGGAAAAACTCCTACCAGGCCCCCCTGGGCAACCGGGGCGACCAACCTAAGGTCCATAGCAAGGCCAATGACCTAAGCCCTAACTCAAAGGGAGTGGAGGGTGGGTGACTCGCACAGGACGACGAAGAGAAATGAGGCTGGGGAGAGGCTGGCACTGCAGCATAAAGGCTGCTGGACACGCCCCCCCCAATGGCACCTGGTTGGATGGCCACCGGGGGGGGGCGTGAGCGCCAGCCAGGTGAGCTGGAGGCAGGGCAACGCCCCCTGCTAGGAGCGGCGTTCGGGCTCCCGCCCACAACCACTCCCCTCTCTTTCAGGGAGGAGAGTCTTTCCAGGAAATTAGTGAATGTCATAAGAGGCATGGGTTAGAGTTATCACAATCACATGGTGTAAAAGTAAAACTTAAATAAGGGTGCAAAATATAAATAAATGCTGAAAGTTTTAGAGCTTTTCTAGGTGATATCGGCACTTTTCTTTTGGTGTGATATGGAGATGTACTAAACAAGTGATCCTGCTTACTCCATCCTAAGAAGCTTCGTGTGCCTTCACCTGAACATCAAGTATTTGAAAAATAGTGAGAACTACACTGAAGCTGGAGACTGTAGGATCATATTTGGAAAGGAATGTAAAAATTATCTGCTGCTTTCATTAATGGGTCATCTACAAAAAATCCTTAGAAGTCTAGAGTGGTGTTGCCACTACAAATAATCAACCCCCCTCTTTGTATATCTCTGTCAGGACCACAGCTCAGCAGAAGAGGAGATTTAGCTTTTCCCCTGCCCCGTTTTCTTGTAAAAAATCATATCCCGCAATACATAGCTTCTGTTTGTCCCCAAAGCTGCCATTTTCTGCAGCTCTGGAGGCAAGTTGCAGCTTCAGGTAGGGGCAATTTTCAGCAGCGCAGGATTGCCGCCAGAAGAAGAGTTAAACCCTACTTCCTTGTGCTAAAGTGCTGATCGGAATTGTGGCCTTGATGCTGCATGAGATTAGTGTCGGATTTAGGGTGCTCCAGGCGGTTTTCCTGCACAGGGAACTGAGGCGAGGGGGCACTAAATAATAATAGTAATTTGAAAGAACCAATATTTATAAGTGTACCCTTTAAGATCCAAAAAAAGCCACTGAACCAAAAGGAATTATTGTGAAATATCAGAAATAGAGGGTGGTGGTGGTAGTTTTGTCCTCGCTTAGGGAGCCATATTACCAAAGTTTGCCTCTGATGGGGTTCAAATACACCATTGACATAGAACGTAGTTCGCTTCTGAAAACTGCGGCGCAGAGGGTACTAGTTATGCCACTTTTGTGCTGATCTATTCTTTTGAGGTCGGTTGCTTCTTCAGTACTTTTGTGTTATCATACTAATAATAATAATAATAATTTATTATTTATACCCCGCCCATCTGGCTGAGTTTCCCCAGCCACTCTGGGCGGCTCCCAATCAGTATTAAAAACATACAGCATTACATATTAAAAACATCCCTGAACAGGGCTGCCTTAAGATGTCTTCTGAACGTCAGGTAATTCTTTATCTCTTTGACATCCGATGGGAGGGCGTTCCACAGGGCGGGCACCACTACCGAGAAGGCCCTCTGTCTGGTTCCCTGTAGCCTCACTTCTCGCAATGAGGGAACCGCCAGAAGGCCCTCGGCGCTGGATCTCAGTGTCCGGGCTGAACGATGGGGGTGGAGACGCTCCTTCAGGTATACAGGACCGAGGCCGTTTAGGGCTTTAAAGGTCAGCACCAACACTTTGAATCGTGCTCGGAAACGTACTGGGAGCCAATGCAGATCTCTCAGAACCGGTGTTATGTGGTCCCGGCGGCCACTCCCAGTCACCAGTCTAGCTGCCGCATTCTGGATTAATTGCAGTTTCCGGGTCACCTTCAAAGGTAGCCCCACGTAGAGAGCATTGCAGTAGTCCAAGCGTGAGATAACTAGAGCATGCACCACTCTGGCGAGACAGTCCGCGGGGAGGTAGGGTCTTAGCCTGCGTACCAGGTGGAGCTGGTAGACAGCTGCCCTGGACACAGAGTTAATCTGCGCCTCCATGGACAGCTGTGAGTCCAAAATGACTCCCAGGCTGCGCACCTGGTCCTTCAGGGGCACAGTTACCCCATTCAGGACCAGGGAATCCTCCACACCTGCCCGCCTCCTGTCCCCCAAAAACAGTACTTCTGTCTTGTCAGGATTCAACCTCAATCTGTTAGCCGCCATCCAACCTCCAACCGCCTCCAGGCACTCACACAGGACCTATCACACAGAACACTATTGTGTTCATTGCTGAAAGTTGGTGGGGTTGGGATGGCCAATAATAGGCTGCCTTCTAATGTGAAAAGGAAGCTGAAACTGGCTTAGCCGAGAGTAGAAGTTGCCCATTCCTTTGTTTAAAAGTGAGTGGCACTTCTTAAAGATTATTGTTGATTTGGTTATTTTTATTGTTTAATGGTAATTATCTGTAAGCTCCCTTGTGAGCATTTCCCCATAAGGGCATATAAATCTGTAAACGAACCATAAACAAATAACTGCTTTAAACTACATGACAACAGGAGAATATCATTCCATAAGTCTCAGTTCTGTATAGATTTTGAATGTTCATTTCCCATTGAAAATAATAATAGAAGCTATTGCCCAGAGTATGATATATAGGGGCATGAAGCAGTTCTCCTGCTGAAGCAAACTAGATCTACTCCTCAGCTTTGCCTGGCTGGAAGATCTGTTGGAGGCATAAATAAGGCACTCTGAGCTTTTTTGGAGGCAGAGAATGGTGGAAACATAATTAATATTTTTAAACGAAAAGTAATAGAAGCTAAAAGCACCATCCATCTCCCTTTGAAATCACTAGGCTAGACTCCAAAGACCTTCATGGAGCACCATATATTTAAAAGTTAGGGACACGCTTCTATTGACATTTTCTATATGCTAAGAAGGGATGGGCCTAGATGATAAAAATCATCCTGTGACAGTTTAATAACTCTGTGTTTTGTTGCCAGGTGAAAAGCCTTTCAGTTGTCGGTGGCCCAGCTGTCAAAAAAAATTTGCTCGGTCTGATGAATTGGTCCGTCATCATAATATGCACAACAGGAACATGACTAAACTTCAACTTACACTTTAGATGTTTCACACTGTACAAACCAGATGGACCCTATGAACTACTGCAAACATTTCAACCATTGTCTGTCGAATCTTTAGGAAATCTCAGATGCCTTCATAATGCGGTTGAGACAAGTTAACTAAACTGTAGGATAATGTTCAGTATAGGCCTCTGCTTGGAATTTTGAACCTTCCTATTCCACAACATCGATTTGTAACATTATTATATACGGTAATTACAAGTTGACTATGTTATACTTTAAATATTACGATAGACTTTAGCTATGTATATTTGTTCTTTCCTTAAAAGGTTTTGTACTTTTTATTTCTTACTTGAAATTTGCAAGTGCAAGCTAGTGCTTTGTCATGCTCATATATAAATGATTGGTATGTTTGAAAGTCTGTTCCATGTATACTGTGTGCTTACTGCAAACACTGAAGTTTCAAAATACTGATGCAGTCCTGTACAAATATTGAGTCAATTTTAGTAATCTTTGTACTGCCCAAATGGGACAATTTTATATCGTTCTGTGAATCTTCAGTGTCAACCATTCCAATATCTTGCTTGCATTCCTCAGAGTTATGGGTGCTCTAGGAGTTTCTTATATGCACATACAATTCATCTGGGGGTTGGACGCACACTTTGATGTACACCAGAGCCCCACAATTCACATAGGCTTGTGCAGTTCCCACAATAGTTTACACCGAAGAGAGGGAAAACAAAGGGACCAGTGTGGCTGGTTTCAGAAAGTCAATAAATAGATGTATATGGGGGAGGCCAGGACTGCACAATGCCCTTCCACAACCTGTGCATGCTCAGTTTAAAGTCTGCACAGAACCGATGAGCATAAAAGTATATATGAATAGGATTCTCTATGTCCGATCGGGAACCTTCGTTTTTCAAGATTCCTGTTCAAGTGGAGAGAACCCTATACAGTGGTATAGTCATCTGTGTTATGCAGACTGGTACAATGGTACCTCGGATTAAGTACTTAATTCGTTCCGGAGGTCCGTTCTTAACCTGAAACTGTTCTTAACCTAAAGCACCACTTTAGCTAATGGGGCCTCCTGCTGCTGCCGTGCCACCGGAGCACAATTTCTGTTCTCATCCTGAAGCAAAGTTCTTAACTCGAGGTAATATTTCTGGGTTAGCAGAGTCTGTAACCTGAAGCGTATGTAACCTGAAGCGTATGTAATCCGAGGTACCACTGTAATTGAATGTGCCTTAGGCAGGAGCAACATTTAAATGAGAGATGCTTCTTGTCCTCCTAAGCAGCCAAGATGAGAGTCATCTGACTCCCATATTCAGGTGCCAGCCACCACTGAGCACAATATATTTTGCACCCCAATGACTTGGTTTTTAACCAACCCCATCGTCTTGCTATTGGAGACTCTCTTTCTCCTCCCCTATTGCCTTGATGAAGGGCAATAGAAAGAAGTGCTGGTATGCTTGCAGTCTTCTAAGGAAGCTCAAACAATATGTTGCATTGGACTTTCCCTTCCCATAGGAGACTATGAGAGAGAGACTATGAGAGTGTGTACGATCTGCAAGATCACTAGCTTTGCTTCTAAAACTGGTAAAGTTAGAGGAACTGATATTTTTCTATACTGAAAATGAAAATCTTGCATTGAAGTTAACTTGTTTTAACACAAGCAGCATTAATGTAGAGAAAGTGTATGTTTGTTTTTTTTGTATTTTGAAGCTGGTTTAAATTTCAGCTTTTTAATGTTAAATATTCCACTTTGAGATACAGATCCTCACACAAAGTAAAGTCAGTATCATTGTAAATGTTTAGGATTTGTTTAACATGCAGCCATGCTGGTTATATGGCTAGCAAAATGTGTAAAATAAAGTTAAAGTTGAACTCAAGAAGAGGCTGGTCCAGAATTTCCATTAACATATGGCTCTTAAGCTACACAAATAGCTCTTAAGTGACTTGAACGTCTTCTCATTTACAATTATATGTGCAAAAATAAATGCCCAATGTGAGGAAATATATTATTTCAGGGTTTAGGGGTTATTATTTACGATTAATTGTTTGAAGTGGTGTATATATGTCTATAAATATATATCTAATAATGTATTGCTCTTAAACAATTAAAATTAGAAAGTGAACAAACGTAATTTAGATGCATCACGGTTCAGATGTTGCTATAAGCTATTGATACCACAAAGACTGTAACCTGCATTTTTCACTGAGCTTTCAATTAAAGCCCATTTAAAAAGAAACAAATAAGAGTCCAACAGATGTCTTGTTTCATGGCTGGTATTAGGTTTCAAATTTCTTCTCCGATCGTGTTGACCTCTTTTTGTATATAAAAGGTACCACCAGAAGGGATGACCACTAGTTAACCTGTCCAGGTCCTGACCACAATTTATCCTTCTCACTGGGGAATTGTACTGACAACAGTATCAAATTTCATATTATGTTGTAAAGAGTTGGTTCACTCTTCTTCCCAGATACTTTCAGCAGTTTTCCTTTAAGAGGCCACACTTGAATTGGTCTCATTGATTTCTGTGAATTATCTTTCCCTACTTTAGAGTAGACAAACATAATGTAGCTACACCCAGATAAGGATTACAGTCTCACTAACTTTAATCATATCACCACACAATCCCAGCCTAACCATGGCCGAGTGCATTCTTATTTTTAACCACATCTGCATCCCACATTTCTTCCTATCAGCTGAGGGTGGTGTACATAGATCTAGGCTATCTCAGTTTATCCTTACAACAATCCTGTAAGGTAGATTAGATTTGGAGAGAGTAAATGTCTGAAGGACACATGGTGACCTTTGAGGCTGCGTGGGGATCTGATCTCCACAGACACTCTAATCACTACACTATATTGGTTTTCCATTTCCTTGCAAGTATGCTGAACTTAAATTTTCTAACTAGTAAGTTTGGCATGGTAATTATTATCCGGCTCCTGTTCAAATCTCAGGAAATGCTCAACATGAAATGACTACTATATTAGGAAGTTATTTCTTCATACTGGCCTGCTCCAAAGTGGTGCCTTCCAAATGTTTTGGACACCAACTCCCATCAGTCTCAGCCAGCATGATCAATGGCTAGGCATAATAGGAGCTGTAGATTAAAATACTCACATTGGGAATGATTGTCTTATACAATTATATTTAATTTACAGCTGTGGTGTACATTTCACCTATGTATTTCACACATTACCAAGATGCATGATTTGCCATCAAGCATACACTGGACGCGGGTGGTGCTGTGGGTAAAACCTCAGTGCCTAGGACTTGCTGATCGTAAGGTCGGTGGTTCGAATCACCGCGGCGAGTTGAGCTCCCGTCGTTCGGTCCCAGCTCCTGCCCACCTAGCAGTTCGAAAGCACCCCTAAGTGCAAGTAGATAAATAGGTAGCGCTTTATAGCAGGAAGGTAAACGGCGTTTCCGTGTGCGGCGCTGGTGCTGGCTCGCCAGCTGCAGCTTCTTCACGCTGGCCACGTGACCCGGAAGTGTCTTCGGACGGCACCGGCTCCCGGCCTCTTGAGCGAGATGAGCGTGAAAACCCTAGAGTCGGACACGACTGGCCTGTACGGGCAGGGGTACCTTTACCTTTACCTTTATACACTCAACAGGGAATGGTTGCCAGTCATTGTTCCTTGATTAGAGTACCTGCATCACGATACATATGTTTGCAAATGGACATTTGTTGTTGTGCACTTCAAAAACATTAGGTATACACCCCCAAAAATATAATGTCTGAAGTGTCCCTTATTTCCAGCACTTGAATCATTGTGCATAATAAAGTATGGATATACGCATCAAATATATTATTATTATTAGCATTAACTACTTCTTCTTCTTCTTCTTCCTCCTCCTCCTCCTCCTCCTCCTCCTCCTCCTCTTCCTCTTCCTCTTGATACCCCACCCATAAGTCACTCTGGGTGGCTTACAGCACATATAAAACATAGTAAAATATCAAACATAAAAAGTTATGTAGTTCATTATCTCCTTGACATCTGAAGGGAGGGTGTTCCACAGGGCGGGAGCCACTACCGAGAAGCCCTCTGCCTGGTTACCTGTAACTTCGTTTCTTGTAGTGAGGGAACCACCAGAAGACCCTTAGAGGAGGATCTCAGTGTCCGGGCTGAACGATGGGGGTGGAGACCAGGTATACAGCCAATTGGATTTTTCCACAGTAATGGATAATATATTATATGGCATACATGGTGCATACATGCCCTTTATTATTTTTTAAAATCTTGCAATTTATCTGGATGTGTATGTTGTTGGCATCCATCTGTCTCGAGACACAATGAATGAAGTCAAACTGCTGTGTTAGCAGCACCGAAGTGGCCTCCCCAGGGTGCAAGCCTGGACTGCGAGTATGGAGGTCCTGGGCTGCCTAGACAACAAGACCCCCATCTTGGTCTGACTGATGTGGTCCAAAGAAAAGCATAGCTATATCTTTGGCAGCAGCTTGGCTGCAGGAGTTGCTATAAGGAGGCATACAAGGCATCATCCCACCATCTTAGGGACTCTGCTCCAGATTTGTGTTGGGTTTACTCTTTAGCCTTTTCTTCTCTTGAAGATATCCCGCAAGGCAGCGGTCGTTTAGGATCAAAGTTTTCTTTCTCCTAGGTGGGCTACCTTCCCAGGTTGACAAGCCCTATCTGTCCCTCACTTGCCTCTACTGCACGCTTAGAAACTGCTCTCTTGACCTTTGGACCTGCTATTGGTCTCACCTATTCAATCCACTGGAGCCTGCTTCACATGCAGGGGATGTCCTTAACTCACTCATCAGCTACCCTCACCTGGTTTAGCTGGCCAGCTGAAACTGTTCTCAGGGTGTGGCCACTGTAACATGCTGACAGCCTTTAGGAACCACAGGTGATAGCTGAGTTCAGGGTGAGAACCAAAGGTGGACAAACTTCCCCAGAAGTAACACGACACACATCAGAAGTTGGTGTGTGTGTGTGTGTGTGTGTATCATTTCCCCCATGGTAATATATAGAACAAAGAGAGCAAACATGACGAGGCTTATGCTTTCTGTTACTGTTTACTGATGCATCTTTTAGGATAAGCCAACAGTTAATTATTCAAGTCCTTTCTTACATAGGAATTGAATCATCTTATTTCAAGGGAACAGTGACTCATTTGTATTAGCCAGCATTATCTTTTGCTGTCAGAAGACAGTAGGCCTCTGGAGAAACTCATAACAAGAGTGGCATTTTAAAAGTCGTATGTTTAGCTGCTTTTGCATATTCACATGCACCCCACCCCCATATTTATTTATAGATATGGATTAGAAATAGATACACACACAACATATGATTTCCAGATTATATATCCTGATGATTCAGGTAAAAATGCCCTCTTAAAATTTTTAGACTTAATAAGAATGCACGCATTTAATATATTGAGGCTGGTTTGGTTTTAACTTGCATCCCAAGCACCTGCTAAAATGTATTTATGCTACAACTCAAAATGTACAATAGTTAAATAATTTTAAGAACTTGTTTATGATGAATAAAACTGACACTTTGGGAATCAAATCATAAAAATGTTTTGATTTGGATTGTCACCAATTGAAGAATTCTTAGTCAAAGAATATTATGAGATTATAAATACACTGTGTTGAGTTCAGTGACATTTACTGGTAAGTTTGAACATATGCACACTTATCTGAGAGTAAGCTACATTCAATACTATAAGGCTTGCTTCGGAGTAGCTAGGTATATGTTTGCACTGTAAATCTGCTTAAATCTGCATATAAACTACAAGAATTCTGAAAAGAAAAATCTTATTTTAGGTAATGCATGGGTATGTCATAAGGGCTCTGTTTTGAAACAACATTCCCTCCTATCTGAAAGAGGAGGACAACAGCCTCTTCCAAGATGTCTGTCAATGCAATTATATGCCTGTCTACTTAGAGGTAAGTCCCATTCTCTTCCACAAACCACACACATACCCTCTTTCCTGTAGCCGCAGTCATCCTCCCCAAAACAGATCTGTTAATGGACATGAATAGGATTGCGCTAAGTTAGGTATCCAAGAGAGGTGTGCCCTGTCTTAGGTATTCTTCAAAGAATGGTGTCCACCAACATGAGTTCTTGAAGTATGCATTGTGATATAATTTTTCCAAGGTACCTATGTGCCTTTTTTGAGGTGTCATTAAATGGCATTTGACGTCGTTCCATGATAACCAGATTGACTCTTCAGTCTGATTTAGTGGTATAAGTAATGAAAAGGCTATTTGCAGCGAGTGTGTGTGTGGTTTTCTTAGATCCACCCTTCTTTTAATCATTCCTAATAGTTCCAATTACCTCCTATGTGTGGGGTCTTGATGGTACGGATCATAAGGAAAGAGGAACAACATTCGTCGTCAATGTTTCAGAGCAGTGTGTCACTGTGCCAGTCCTGACCCCAACAAAGTTTTAGAAACAACTACACTAGCATAGATCCCAGCCATGCTTCACATAGATTGTGTATAGCTGCTATTTTCTTAGAACATGGAGTGACTGCTAGAACGAAAATGGGTGCGTGAATGAGAGACTTCATATACCAGAGAAAAGTCTACCAATATGACCTCTATCACTTTTCATCATCTCAAATATAGATGTGTGAAGGAGTGTCAGTTCATACATCTGCTACCAGCCAGCAAGTGGCAAGTAATCAGGTGAGGAACATGCATGTGTGAATAACATCCAAGGCTCTCCTTTTACCTACTGTAGAATTCTCAGCTAATAAGTGAGCTAGAGATATTTGATTTGGCTTTGTTCACTGTGAAGTTCCCATTATTAGTTTGTTTATTTTTAAAAAGGCATTTGAATGTCCTGAGATTCTGACTCCTCAGTTTTTCTCACCAATATTATGAAGGTGCATCAAGCCAAATCCATCCCACTTCCGCTTCTCCCCTAGTCCACTAAACCTGCAGAAGAAAAGCCCAAACACAAAAAGACACACTTACCCCAACAGTATGAAGGCTGCATGTGTGTTTGAAAAACAGTCTTCAGAATACGAACAAGAAGCCTTGATCTTCATGGGAGTGCTGCCAAAGCCAACATTATGGATCATCCAAGGAGCATGTAGACTAAGGTACCCAACCCCACCCTGCAAGGTATAGAAGCAGCTGCTTTGTTAAACGCACACACATCTGGGTCTGGTGTAACAAGGAAGTCTGATAATTCTAGGTTTTTAGCTATACACAGTATTTTTTTCTTTTAAAAAAATGTTTAGGGGTACTCCCATTTTCCTACTCATATTGAAATACTGCCCCTCAATGAGGCCAAACTTAGATTCACAAAATGTTTAGGGGTATGCGTACCCCCAGAAAAAAAGCACTGGCTATACATATGCTCATTTTGTTGCACATAATCGTAAAGTCTTCACTATTGCAGTTTAAGGCCCAAATTATACTTGATGCTCAGTTGTTTATTCTCCTCTCCCCCAAGTATTTTTTGAAAAATAGCTGTAGAAGCTTCATGGGGAAGGGTCTGCCCAACTGTTCCACCCCTAGCTATTTTCCTGTTCAAAGCCTGACCCTGCCTTAATTTCACCCTACTGCAGAAAAGATGTGACTTTCAGTATCTCTTTGTCCATTAACAGCTGAAGTGCTTTCTGATTCTTCCCAGTAGCTATTGGCTCGCAGCTTCTGGGAAGGGTAATTTCTGAGGCTAGATCCAAAACTCCCTCCTCTTCCAGTGTAATAGCTATTGTTGATCTATGTTCCAAGCACCAATCCAAATTACTTTTTATGATTAAGAGCCTCCACTTCAGGGCTTACTTAATTTGTGGGGAAAACAATAATGTTTTTGTTTCTTTCCCTCTCACTTGGGGCAAAATGGCTCACCAGAAGGAAAGAAAACCCCCCATTGTAGCTATGAGAGTTTGAGGACTGGAAAAGTATCAAATACAGGAAAGTAAGGAGCAATGATCACAGCAGCAAGAATAAGTAAAATACTCTCATAATCTGATTTTACCATCTGAAAATGACATTATGTGACAATAAAACAGCAAATAAAAAAGCCAACTTCAGCAAATAGGTCAACATAACTTTATGAAGACCTGGCAGAACCACACAAGAACTGCACTTTATCTAGTTCACCAAACATACCAATATAGAAGTGATAGGGATGAGAGCACTAACACAGTAGTAGCCTGAAGACATATCTGCATACAATTATTCTATGGATTTATTCCACAAATCATGTCCTCTGTTGCTCTTTTAACTAAGATCAGTGCAACTGCTCCAGTGTAAAGTGGACTGTAAACTGTGCTTCTCTTCTCTTCTCTTCTCTTCTCTTCTCTTCTCTTCTCTTCTCTTCTCTTCTCTTCTCTTCTCTGCAGCCCGAGAAATGTTGGCCAGATGGTCTGTGGACTGAGGGTCAACTATTGCTGCGGAATGTGGCTATTTAGTCAATATATTTGAAGCCCTTCATATGCATTTAATTTCTGAGAACCCAAGTAACACATTCTGAAAATCTGAAGCTTACATAGCAAAAAACCTGCTGAGATTTCCCCTTTATCCTTGTTCTCATGGCCATAATTGAGTGTAATTATGTTTTCATATATTTTATTTTGATTATCTAGAAATAAAGACAATGTAGCAAATTTAGGCTCTGGAACAATTAGTTCTTTGGTTATGTCTGAAATTAGGCTGAAACACTCGAGACCAAAAGATTTTCACTGAGAGATGGTCCTGACACATGTGGAATAAAACGCTTGTTATTCTGTAGCCTTTCTAACACAAAGAAAAGATGTTCTTAGGGTCTCTCTACCTTCCCCTCAAAGTTATAACACTGCTTTCAGAAAACTTCAAAACCACATATCTGGGCTGCTCAAAAATTAATTTTGCAGTATCATAATCTTCAACCACTAGATGGCTCACTCCCAAATATTTTTTTATTTATTGACTATACAATTTTATAGCCTCTAAGCTACAGCTGGAAACAAAGATGGCTTTCTTTAATTATGTAAGAACATTTGAATGTTCTCACAGCTCACTCAAAATGTCTTTGTTGAGAAGATGCAAGTGTTGTGCATTATTTTTGGACCCATATGTCTCATGCTGAATTAGCAAGCAATTCTCAAATTAAGGCCTGTATCTTCTCCATGCATGAAAATAGTTGAAGAGCTCAGAGGAATTAATGAACAGTTCATTCATTATGGAAGAGAAAGGAAGGGCATTCTTCCACCAGGTCAGTAGGTACCATATTTTAATTTAACTGCTTTATAGCATGCACCTCTAACCTACGTCTTCAGGTGGAAACCCTCCTCCATTGCACCTCTTTGGCTAAGCATCGTGCAAAGAGAAATTATACCTCTGGCTGAAAATTTATAACAAACGAAAAAGAAAAATCACAGTGAGGAGTGTCCTATCAAAACAAACCATTCAAGTGCCTTTTCCCCTGAATTTTTGTTTCAGGGAAAGGGGGGGGGGGAATCTTAGCCCACAAACAGGCTGCAGCTCAAAGCAGCCTTTTACACTGAGCCTCTTTTTTTTTACCAAATCTCTAGTGCTGTGCAATAGGAAACCCTTGGCTCACCCTTCCTCAGAGCATTAAAAAGTCCAAAACAACAAAAAGCAGGAAATGCATGGCAAGCAACAGACGAATGTGAGGCATCCCAGGGTGTCATCCCTGCCTCATGGATAGGCAGATGTTTGATTCAGTTCATGTTGAAATGCGAACCTACCAAGTTCAAACCAAAATGCAGCCATTGCTTAGGGGTGAAACTAAGCTTTATTTCTTTTCTTTTTTAAAAATAAAATTTTATTAAGTTTTACATAACAAATTTAAATTCAAACAAACCATCCACATTACCCTGAATCTTTTGACTCCCCTCCATTCTTCCTTGGTTACTATCATGAATCTTTTTTTCTCTAACCGCTTCCCTTGTTTTCTCTAATTTTTTTAAAGAAAAACAATCCATTTTTACCATAGTTTTTTGTACATTACAAGCATTACTCAAATCCTGCCAAAAGTTTAGTTATTTACAGTGTTCTCTTAAATACATTATAATTTTTTCCTACTCCTTCTTAAAATTCTTCTCTTCCTGGTTTCTGATTTTCCCAGTCAATTTTGCCTTCTCAGCATAGTCAATCACCTTCACCAGCCATTCTTCTCTGGTTGAAACTAGGCTTTCCTTCCTTCCTTCCTTCCTTCCTTCCTTCCTTCCTTCCTTCCTTCCTTCCTTCCTTCCTTCCCGCACCCCCACCCCAAATCTAGCCCTGGTTTCTTGGGAGAGGACTGGGACAGCCTTGGATTGGGCTTCCCCTTTTCCAGCAGCCCGTGAGAGGAGGGAAGGGCATGCTCTACAGATATAATAGCTGTGGCAGGCAGAAGGGGCCTTCCTCCTCGGAAAGTGGGGCAGTTTTTATCCCCGGCCCTCCCACTCCCCTCTTCTCCTGGGGCCAGTTCCCGCCCTCCTAGTAATTTGCATTTTATTTTGGGAATATCTTTTTTTAAAAAAAATCTGATGAATACAGTGGTACCTCAGGTTAAGTACTTAATTTGTTCTGGAGGTCTGTTCTTAACCTGAAACTGTTCTTAACCTGAAGCACCACTTTAGCTAATGGGACCTCCTGCTGTCGCCGCGCCTCCGGAGCACGATTTCTGTTCGTATCCTGAAGCAAAGTTCTTTACCTGAGGTAATATTTCTGGGTTAGCGGAGTCTGTAACCTGAAGTGTATGTAACCTGAAGCGTATGTAACCTGAGGTACCACTGTACAGGAAAATAGAACATAATAGAGAGATGGGGGGCAGGGAAGAAAAGAAAGAAACTAGGCTTTATTTCACTTGGATCAAAAACCCAGTTTGGCACACACACACACCACACATTTGCACGCGCGCACACAGAGAGCCTCAATGTCACCCCCTCTGGAGGATTCATCCAAGGCAAAAACCCCGGCTAGCCCCCCCCCCTGTAGCTATGGCGCTGCATTGCTTAGTGTTACGTATCTGGAATGCATGAAACTGTCTTATACTGAGTCAGAGCATTAAACCTTATAGCTCATTAGTGTCTATACTGGCTGGTAGTGGCTCTCCGGAATTCAGACCGGACTTTCTGCATCAAAAGCAGATGCCGTGACACTAAACTGCAGCCTTTTCTCATCTCATGCTGCTGTTGTGTTTCTTAACCCTCTTTCCCCCCTCCTGGCTGTTGCAGGGCTCTTCTGGCCTTGCATAAGAGTCCTACGTTTAGAGATAATCTGGCAAGCATATTTACTTTCCAGCTAACTTGTATGGTTTTTACCAGAAGTGGAGTAGCAACGAGGGAAAATGCTTGCTGCCCCATTTGGACACCAACAGCACACATGAAGTGAATGAAACAAAAGACTTCATCATTATGAACCCTGAGCTCCATTTTAGAATGACTCCCACATCATAGACTTTCTATATTCCTAGGAAGAGCACAACTGCCCGTAAGGAAGCAAGCTGATGTCTTGTCCTGTTTTGACTGGGAAGCAGGAGTTCATCTCAAGTCTGTTGCTGACTTCACCCCTTGGAAGACCGTCTGGAGACCACAAAACTGTGCTCTGTGACACAGCGGGTCAGCAGGCAGGACAAACAATGCAAGAACAGTCTAATATTTCTGAGCTCTATAAATTCCTTCTGTCTGTCCCAGGCGGGACTCGAAACGCTTATTTAAATTCTGTACCATGTGCCAAACTGCCAGAAACCATTCATACATAAGCATATTTATCTGAGCCGCAGTGCAGTGCAAGAATTCGTCAGGACAATATGTGATCTGGTGCTGAAAAAGAAGGCTGGGGGGGATTTTCTGGCCAGAGATGAGGAAGTCTAGTCCCTGCTGAACTTTTACGACTGATAAAGACGACGTCTGCTGGCAGTATTCATTTTTTACTGGGCCATCTGCATCTAGTCAAGGATAACTTGACTTTTGGCAAAAGCCATTCATCAGAATCAGCCCTGCACAACTTTCTCTTGAGGAGTGAAACAACACAAAAGACACTGAGATGGTTAATATACTTCTCCCGGTGCAGAAGGTCAATGCTGGCATAAACAAACCAGTGTCATAGTAACACACAGAAGCATTGAAGTTTCCCCGACTGTTTATGTGGCTGATGCCCCGTTTCTTTTTATCAGTGGTTGTTATCATTTATTTAGCTCTGCTTTAGCTGCTCCATAAATCTTTATAACAGTGTTTTTTATTTTCCTAATTTTTGTCATCTCTCTTATCGGCTTTTATCACCTGTTTATGTACACACTACATTTGCTGCTACTCTGCTGCTGCTGCCACTGATTAAAGTTGTGTTCAGTCTTGGCTCCCATCTTGCCCTACCAATGTTTGAAACCCTTGGCTCAAATGAATGAGCAGGGTTGCTTATATCTTACACCGGATAACAGCTTCATCAAGTAATGTCAATGAATAGGATGCTGATGAAAGTGTATCTGCTCAAAGCCCTCTTTACAGCATGGTTTCTCAAATGCTGAACAAAGGATCACCGGCAGAGCTAAGTATACTTTCAGGTGGGCTTTGGGGCCAAAGGAAGCTGCCTCCTCACCCCTGCCCCCCACCCCCTGGCATTGCCATATAGCATTTTGGTTGGATCAATGGCAGCACCAGCTCATTGATCCACCACTCCCCCACGCAATGCTGATCATCGGGGTACAGAGGAGTTGGGAGGAGGAAGCAAAGGAAGGTCTCCGTCGCCTGAAGAGAAACAGGCCAGAGGAAGTGCTGAACAAAATTAGAAAGACTAGCCCAGAGATGGAAAGAAGAAAGAGTTCCTATCAGAGAGGAATGGCAAATTAAGTTGAAGGACTACGCCGAAATGGCAAAGCTGACTGGAACCAAGAGGACAAAAAAAATTAAAAATGGGGAAATTTTCTAATTTATTTAGGAGACCACTGTAAGCAAATGAAAACATTAGCGGGATTTTAATCTCACTTGTAATGTAACAAACACTATGGATAATATGGATATATACAAAATATAGATTATGAAATAATATGCAGTTGAAAATGTTGACAATAGGACCTATGGAGGGGATGGGGGGAAGTCTCAAGATTCAGAGAGATCTCTTTATACGGATATGTATTTGGTATTGTTGTAAACTTATATTTGTAAAATCAAATAAAAATGATTAATAAAATAAATAAATTAGAAAGAGCAAACTTAATGTTTCTAGTTGGGTGAGGGGTAATTGGTACAAATTAATGTGTTGTAGCAGTAGAATCGCCTGCAGACTTTCCACATTCAACAGAGAGTATATGAAGCAAAACTGGTGGGGACTTGGGGTGGGTTTGCATGTGTGCCTCTGCCCCCCTCCATCGCTACAGAGGGTGCATGTTCAGGGAAATGCCTGAAAATGACTTCAACGACATGGTTTAATGTGTGAACTGACTACCTTGAAAAACATTGCTTTGGAAGCAATGTGAGGTGAGGTGAATGTCCCAGCCATGATGTTTGATACGCGATGGTTTGTTCACACATACAAGTCACCGCTGGATGTTGCCACTGAGTGATGTACAGCTGAGAGTCAATCTATTGATGGACATACTGTGTACCTCTGTAGAAGAACAGGAAGGGGGTACCTTGTCATCAGGAAGCACACCATATTTTGGTGTATAAGTTGCATACAGTACATGTTAAAAATTCAAATGAAAATATACTTTGTTTCTACACTGAGTCTTCTTTGGCGATCCCTTGTAGCCGAGTAAAATTGTCTTCCATAAACACAGTTTTAACAATGAGTCCGCAGATGACTGTGGAGGCCAATTCTGGATCCACATGTCCTTCCATACTGGGGACATTGGTTTCCAGGTGGGAGTTGATCACTGTGTGGATTTGCCAAGCGTGCCTTCTTCTTAGCACATTTCTCCCTTGCGTCCTGAGTTCGAGTGTCTTCAAAGCCCACAACATCTTTGGTAAAGGCTGTACTCCAACTGGAGCTCTCGCAGGCCAGTGTTTCCCAGTTGTCAGTGTTTATGCTAGCTTTTTAAAGATTTGTGTTGAGAGAGTCTTTAAATCTCTATTGTTAACCACCAGCATTACGATTTCCATTTTTAAGTTTGGAATAGAGTAGTTGCTTTGGAAGACGATCATCAGGCATCCGCACAATATGACCAGTCCAACGAAGTTGATGTTGAAGAATCATTGCTTCAACACTGGTGATTATGACTTTGCTGAATAATTCTATACACGCTAACCTGTAAGCAAGTCCTTAAACTCAGTGGGACTTTTTATGATTAGACATTTGTAGGATTGCACTGTAAATGTGTTTAGAATGCAATATTCATTCATTCATTTAATTTCATAAAATTTATACAGTGCTTGATTGTAGAAAATACTGACAGAGGTATGTATTCATCACTTTTCCAAAGATTGATCCTAAGGAAATAACCCAAACATTTAATATATTTTGTGAGAACTTTTGAGAACAATTATTTATTTTCCACCTAGGAATGAATCTCCCCCCCCCCTAAAAAAATGCTATCAGCTCCTTCGATCAATGTACATTTCATTGACCCAGGGTCAAATATATTCTCAGGTCTTCATCGTTCAGAGCAGTTGCTAATTCTCACTTGATCAAGATTCTACTGATTTAGCAACTGTCTGGAGAAGGACAAATTTATGATTCAGCTCCTTTTTCCCCTCCTTGAAACTGCATGATAATTTGTGGGAATTAGCCTCTTGATAAGATAACAAGGGTGGACAACGTGCAAGTAAATCCACCAAGTACAATTTGCAGTGTTGTTGAATTCCTTAAGATGTGTTGCAAAGACACAAATGACCATTAAGGGATTAGGCCTTTACTAGCTGAGTGGCTACATAGAACGGAGGCTTAGTAAATCACTGGAGTACTAGGTCATAATCACTGCATGCTGGAGACAGTCAACATCTGTGTCCTAATGCACAGCCAGTAAATTGAACTGTGCCAAAGAAAAAGAAAATTAAACATTGCAGCAATGCTCTCCAAGTTCTCAGACTTCCAGGTCATACTGCAATCGTCCCTCCTCTCTTTTTTGGCATAAAAAAACCTTTCCTTCCCCTTAGTATCAGCATATTTTGGTTTTTGTAATCTATTTCTAGTCCTTTTCCTGCTTGCAAACTGTATTAACTTTATACTGAGTTGGAAAGCAAGATAGCATTTGCAAACATTCTTTTTTTAATGAACTGTGGCTTAGAAGCTTTTGCTTTCCAGTTTGAACTACTTGCTATTATTATTATTATTATTATTATTATTATTATTATTATTATACACTTAAATAAATGCATAAAACAATAGAAGATTTTTTGAATGGGGAAATGACAGTGTATTAGAAGTTTTTGCTTTCCAGTTTGAAGTGGGTGTTGATGCTTATATCACATGGGAGTTGCATAGGATCTCAGTTATAGAACTCCCTCTCACTAGAGGCAAGGATGGTTGCAACACATATGGGATGTTGTCACATGGCAAAAACACAACTGCTTACTGAAGCATTTGAAGACCATGCTTAGGTCATTCTTAGCCTTTAGTTTCCATTTGTATTTTTGAATTGTTTATGGTCATTCTATGGTTAATGTTTCAATTTGGGTTTTCTTCTTTGCATCAATACTGTTTGACTGTTATATGGAAACTGTTCCAAGTGCCAAATAAATAAAAGAGAATAAAAGTCCTGGCACCATTTTTTTTTTAGAGGTATGCCTAATTTCCTCACTGTCTGATTTTCTGTTTGAGGAAATTATGTGAATGTGAAATAATGTGAATGTCTGCTATGTATATATGCTGTTGTTTGGAAATAGCTCCTCTTTATTAACTGTGTCTTTTACACATTTTTCAGGGGCTGGCGGGGCTGTGATTATCTCTGAAGAAAGTGAGAAGTGTGGTTTATTTTTCCATCAGAGCAAATATTTGCCAGTGTACTCCTTCAATAATGTAACCTGTCCCAACTAAAATTTACTAGTTTAAAGGCCTGATGGATACAGAATATTTACTTGCTGGATCCCAGTGCAAAACACATGGGAAATGACAAGAACCTATTACATTATAATTCAGAATCTCCACAAAACTATAGAAAAGGGTTCTTTGTTTTCCCACAACATAAACAAATAGCCATTGCTTAGTTCATTTTATGTTCAGAGGGATTTCACCACCGGCTGATTATTTTACAGTCAAGTAAATCTATTTGGAACACTGATTTTGTATAAGAAGAATGAACTGTGTGAGAAGCAAATATGATAAGAAAGCCTCCATTAAAAATATATATATATCAATGAGAATCAGCACTGACTGATGTGCAGTAGTAGTTCAGAAAGTATTTAGTTACGCTCCAATCTGGGTTCAGGCTGTGGGACTGAATCAGCAGGCATTCATTTGCTGGCTGTAGTTTTATGAACAGCCAACACTGTGTTGCCTTGAGTGATGTTCTGCAACTGGGAGAAGACAGCATATTTTTTAGGGTGGGAGGACTCTTGCATACTCTTCCCCCATGCAGCACCATTGAAGCCAATCCCATGGAATGTTTTGCTCTTTCCTCTTCTGCGCTTTGTCATGTGGAATTTCTATTGCAATGTCTACATAATTTGTCCCTTAAACATCATGGATTGATCATGAGAACCAGCTGTGCATGTGAAATCAGTGGCAAGATCTCGACCTCTTTCTTATACACATGTGCAAACACACACACACTACAGCATATGAGATAACGTGGATTATAGCATAAGAGAGTCTCTCTCTCCCTCTCTCTCACTTGCACCCCCTTCCCCCGTTTACATCATTTCCACTTCTGGAATGAAGAAATGCACCAGCAAGTACCATGCAATGATTTCACCTCTTGACAGAAAGCAAAGGGATTGAACCAAGACACGATACATCTGCTTTACGACTTTTAATTGCCTTTGTGACCCAGTTCATACCAAGCCCTCTCAGAGCAGAGGCCCTCGGTATGCCTCGCTAGAATAAATCTCGGTCAGAGATGCACTGCTTAAGAAAACACCGCCACCTAAAATAGCAACACTCTTTCTCCTTCGCATAAATCTTGAGGTGCTTATGGGTGACCTGAGAAAGTGAGATGCTGAGAAATTCAGTTGTCTGGTCAATGGCTTGTTAAAGTTTCTGGGGGAAAGAAGCCTATTACTAACTAAGACATGAGATTCCTGAAGTAATAAATTACTGGAACTTCCATTCTTGCACAGCTCTGATGGCACAACTCCCATGCACTTGAAGCAGAAGGAGACTTCAGATAGAGTTGCATACGGCTGTTTATTGCAATCTGTCGGATTACTTACACAGAATGTATAAGTACTGATAAACTTGGAATTTTAATGTAGCCTCTAGTGGTTCATTAAACAGAAGAAACTGGATTAAGACCAATAAAATGTGTGTGCATATTTTCTGGATTTATACCAGTAATGTGTGCCTCTGGTACCCACATTTCATATATTACAGTGTGTCTGTGGTGACTTGCGGCCCCATGAGCAGGAAGCTTGCGACTGGCATGGGTCAATGACAAGGAAGATAAACAAAGCACTGGACATCAGCATTGGGTTAAAATAAGCCATATATTACAGATATAAGTAGGGTTTGATTACAGATATAAGTAGGGTTTGGCAAAGGCATTGAGCATATAACCTGAATCAACCAACCCAGCTGGACATTTGCTTATTATACAAAGCTTCACAGCTTGCTCTCTGCCAGGTGAAGTCTGGCACCGTGATTCATTTAAGGACTTTCAGAGACTTCAGTTTGTTAGTTTTGATGTTTTGAATTATTCCATAAAGTTTTTCACATTGTAATTGTTTCTGGCCATCATGTTGCTTTTGATATTGCTGAATCAGGCCATCTATGACAGTGTTCAAGCTACCATTATGTAGTTTATGGCTTTTAATTCAGATATGGTTTTTGAAGCATGTTGTTTTCAATGACAGAGACTTAGGGTTTTGACTTGAGGGATATTATTGGGAAGCTCAGGGAAGTTTTTAATGTTTGATGTTTTATCGTGCTTTTAATATTCTGTTGGGTGCCACCCAGAGTGGCTGGGGAAATCCAGCCAGATGGGCAGGGTATAAATATTATTATTATTATTATTATTATTATTATTATTATTATTATTATTTCAATGCATTCCTCTGCAGCCCAGTCAAGTGATATGGGCTCTGGCATCCAGGCCTCAAGGAGTTGCCCCCAAAGGGGTTACGGTTGCATGTACTTGTGCTCAGTGGACAATGCATTGGCCTACTTGGGCACAATACCTAACAAAGACCACCAAGAGGAATGGGTATGTCTCACAGCTTCCCTCGTACAAAGGTAACATCCTGTTTGCCAAGGAGTGCCAGCAGCCCATAGACTCGACCGCTAAAACAAACACGCACACATTATCATCTGCAGTTTGTCTGCAGTTTAGGAGATTTACAGAACAAAGCATCCTTTGGCCACAGTTTAATCAGAGATGTCAACACAGCCTGCATCTATTTTGTCTTTTTATAATGAGTCAACAAAGCACCATCTCCTTATTTCTGATTGGTTTCTCTCCTATGACCCTCCAGAGATTGCTGGACTATAGTTCCCATCATCTCAGATCGTTGGCTGCGCTGGCTGGATCTGATGGGAGTCTGACAGGTTCCTCAGCTGAATTGAGCCCCTGTGCTGAGGACATGCTACTGCTAAAGCATTGAAGAGGCGCCCCTGTCATAAGCTACAGCACTGCACAAGGACCACATTTCTGTGCATGTTGAATTTGAGCTTTACAGATACCACTGTAAATTGTAGTGCAATAAGGAATTTGCAGATGCTGCATGTTGCCAACTTTCAGTGTTTTGAATGATGGTCTAAAAATTCATGCTCACCTGTTAAGACACATTAGACAAGATCTCTTTATGGATAACAAGGCAGGACCCGTTGTAATGCTTTCTTCAGAAGAGGAAGCAGGACAGCCATCCTTGCTGTGGGAATTGGAGCTAAGGAAGTGGGTGTGAAGGAGAGAGGATGATCAAGAGAGTCTTTGATTATGCTATATGTAATATATTAGCTGGCACTTCTACGTTTTCCTTTTTGTTAGATAGACAAATTTACTCTATTTTGCTTTTTTTTTTTAATTAAAACAAGACGTAACTTCTGCTTTCTACATGGCTGTAAAATAAAAGATGAAATACTTTGGCAAAAGGAACTATGTTGGTGAAGATGCTGGGCTTCACAAACTTGAGTGCCACCTACTGGCTCTTTATCTGCTTACCAGAGATCCTCTGTAACTTTGTTTTTGGTATCTTTTAGGGATTCAGGAAGAAGGAAAGAAGAATATTTATAATGGGGGAGGGAATCTAGTTTCTGATAAATGACTTCACCTAAAAATTTCATTGAATCGACTCAAATACTCATTTTAGTGAATGAAACCATTGCTGAGCTTTAAAGCACTTTGTGTAGTGCACAAGGATTAGGGAGAGCTACATTTATTGATAAAAGAGATCTCAAAGACCCAACAGTTGTGCTAAAAGATTTAAGCATGAAAAGAGTGCTAAAATGTTGTTAAAGTGTCATCATATACATATCAGCTCCTTCAGCATAAACCTGGCGCCCTTCCAGTTTTCCCTTTCAGGTTTTGCTTTTGGGTTTCCTATGGGTATCTGGTTGGCCACTTTGAGAACATGATGCTGGACTAGATGGGCCACTGGTCTCATCTGGTAGGCTCTTTTCATTGTGCATTCATGATTATTAGTGTTCAGGGCAGTTCTTCGCAATCCCACTTTCAACTCTCTTTGCACCTGCAAAAGTCTAATCAGTGTATGTCCTTTCAAAAAGGCTTTCGAGAGATGGAAAGACAAAGTCCCTACCAGAGAAGAATGGCAGATGATGGACTATGCTGAAATGGCTAAAATGACCAGAAGAATCAGAAATCAAAATTTTAATCAGCAATGGGGAAAATTTATAACTTATTTTAAAGACCATTGTAAACAGTTAGAATCGGTAGTAGGATTGGAATATCATTTGTAGTTTAAGGGTGAATTCTGGATACAATGGCGATGTAAAAGATTTGGACCATCATGGAAGGAAATGATTAATGACAGGACCCACAAAGGGTAGGATGGGAGTCCAGGAGATTCCTTGGAATTTTGTTTTTGATTATTTATGTTTGATATATCTCTGTAAAACTTTAATTTGAAAAATCAAATAAATAAATTTTAAAAAGCCAAAAAGCTTTCAACATGGTAACTCACAAAGACTCCTGAGTAAGCTTAGTAGTCACGGAATAAGAAGAGAAGTCCTCTTGTAGATCAGGAATTATTTGAGTAGCAAGATGCAGAGTACTTCTTTGAAAAAAGAGTTGGAGAAAGTGGAGTCCTGCAAGGATTGTTACTGAGACCTGTGCCTTTTAGCTTTTCATAAAGGGACCTGTGCTTTTAAACTTTTCCTAAAGAAGCGAGGTGGCCATGTTTGCTGACGATACTAACTTGTTCAGGGTTGTCAAAACAAAAGATATTACAGGAATGATCTTTCCAAACTGAGTGAATGAATGGGGAAATGGCCAATACAATTCAATATAAAGAAGTATAAAGCAATGCATAATAATAATAATAATAATAATAAATTTTATTTATATCCCGCCCTCCCCAGCCGAAGCCGGGCTCAGGGCGGCTAACAACACTAAAACAGTACAACATTATAAAACATTATAAAAATGGATTAAAATGAATTAAAATCAAAATTGATGGCAACCATAAACTAAAGTTTTGTAAAGATTGCCAGAGGAGGGAGTCAGGCTGCGCCCTGACCAAAGGCCAGGTGGAACAGCTCTGTCTTGCAGGCCCTGCGGAAAGATGTCAAGTCCTGCAGGGCCCTTGTCTCTTGTGAGAGAGCGTTCCACCATGTTGGAGCCGCAGCCGAAAAAGCCCTGGCTCTAGTTGAGGCCAGCCTAACCTCTCTGTGGCTTGGGACCTTCAAGATGTTTTTATTTGAAGATCGTAAGTTCCTCTGTGGGGCATACCAGGAGAGGCGGTCCCGTAGGTACGAGGGCCCTAGGCCGTATAGGGCTTTGAAGGTTAAAACCAGCACCTTAAACCTGATCCGGTACTCCACCGGGAGCCAGTGCAGCTGGTATAGCACCGGATGAATGTGATCTCTAAGCGAAGACCCCGTAAGGAGTCTCGCTGCAGCATTTTGCACCCGCTGGAGTTTCTGGGTCAGTCTCAAGGGCAGCCCCACGTAGAGCGAGTTACAATAATCCAGTCTGGAGGTGACCGTCGCGTGGATCACAGTGGCTAGGTCGGGGCGTGAGAGGTAAGGAGCCAACTGCTTAGCTTGGCGGAGATGAAAGAATGCCGCCTTTGTTATAGCTGCAATCTGCGCCTCCATAGAGAGGGAGGTATCGAAGATTACACCCAAACTCTTAACGGACGGTGCTGGCACTAATTGCACCCCCGCAAGAGATGGGAGTTGCCCCCTCAGCCCCCCGTCGTCCCGTCCCAGCCAGAGGACCTCTGTCTTCGAAGGATTTAACTTCAGCCGGCTCCCACGTAACCATCCAGCCACAGCCTCCAAGCATCTGATCAGTGTGTCTGGGGCAGAGTCCGGGTGGCCGTCCATCAACAGATAGAGTTGGGTGTCATCAGCATACTGATGGCAGCCCAGCCCAAAACTCCGGACAAGCTGGGCGAGGGGGCGCATAAAGATGTTAAAAAGCATTGGGGAGAGTATTGCACCCTGGGGCACGCCACACACCAAGGAGTGGCGGGATGACAATTCCCCCCCAAGCGCCACCCTCTGTCCCCGACCGGAGAGAAACGAGCGCAGCCATTGAAGGACTGTGCCCTGGATCCCCACGTCGGCAAGGCGGTGGTCCAGGAGTTCGTGATCGACCATGTCGAAGGCTGCTGACAGGTCTAGAAGAATCAGCAGCCCCGACCCGCCTCGATCCAGCTGCCTGCGGAGGTCATCTGTTAGGGCGACCAGAGCCGTCTCAGTCCCATGACCAGCGCGGAAGCCGGACTGGAATGGATCCAGAGCCGATGTTTCATCCAGAAACCTACCAAGCTGTTCAGCAACCGCTCTCTCAATCACCTTACCCAGGAATGGAAGATTCGAAACCGGGCGGTAATTGGATAGATCTAAGGGATCTAATGATGTTTTCTTTAAGAGCGGGCGCACCACTGCCTCCTTCAGTTCCCCTGGGAATGTCCCGGTGCCAAGGGACAGATTGATGATATCCCCCAGGGGGGCCCGCACCTCGTCTGGACACGCTCTAATCAGCCAGGACGGGCACGGGTCGAGAGGACATGTGGTGGGCTTTCCAGCTCGGAGGAGTCTGTCCACATCGGCTGGGGATATCCGGTCAAAGTGGTCCAATACTGGACCCGAGGACAGTCGAGGGGCCTCCAGTTCCTTTATTGTATCCAAATTGGCAGGGAGGTCATGGCGGAGCAACAAGACCTTCTCCGCAAAAAAGCTCGCAAATGCCTCACAGCTGTGTGTCAAATTGTTATTTAAATTTGGCTGTCCTTCGAGGGACGTTAAAGACCGAATTATACTAAATAATTGCGCCGGGCGAGAGCTAGCGGATGCAATGGAGGCCGAGAAGTAAGACTTCTTAGCGGCCTTCACTGCCATCTCATAGGTTTTCATAAAAACCCTATAAGATGTTCTTGAGGCTCCGTCACGGGCACCCCGCCATACTCGCTCTAGCCGTCTGAGGTCCCGCTTCATTTTCCGGAGCTCCTCGGTAAACCAGGGAGCCCGGTTTCTGCGGGGTCGCAGAGGGCGCTTAGGTGCGATCTCATTGATGGCTGCCAGGAGCTGGGTATTCCAGGCCTCAACAAGCTCAGTCAATGAGTCGCCAGGGGGAGAAAGGTCCCGCAAGGCTTGACGGAATCTATCAGGGTCCATCAGCCTTTGCGGGCGAGCCCAAATTGGCTCGCCACCCAAGCAGGGTGGGGGTGGAACGTCAATCCTGGCTTTCAGGGCATAGTGATCAGACCATGGCACCTTCATCGAAGGAAACATGATCACATCTATACCGATGCCAAAGATCAGATCCAGCGTGTGGCCTGCTTGATGTGTGGGGCCCGAAACAAACTGGGAGAGCCCTAGTGTCGCCATGGAAGACACCAGGTCCAGAGCCTGCGAGGAGGGAGTGGCATCAGCATGGATGTTGAAGTCCCCCAATACCAATAGGTTAGGGAACTCCAAGGCCCAGCCGGCCACCGCCTCCAGCAGGCCTGACAGGGTGGCTGCTGGTGCGCTGGGTGGCCGGTACACCAGCCAGACAGCCAAGCTCACCTCGGAGCCCCACACTAGGCCAACACATTCAATGCCGGGGATCGATGGCGATGGTAGAGCCCTGAAAGGACAATCTTCCCGGATTAATAACGCCACCCCTCCCCCCCGGCCCACAGTCCGCGACTGGTGGAGGACGGAGAAACCCGGGGGCGCCATCTCTCGTAAGGTAACAGTTACCCCTTCGCGCACCCAGGTCTCCGTCACACAAGCCAGGTCGACCCCCTGCGAGGTAAAGAAATCTCGCAGGGTGGCGGTTTTGTTGCCTATAGACCTGGCATTGCACAACACCAGTGACGGAGGTGAGTAATCCTTGCTCACCCTACCCTCGTCTCTCGGGATGGGGCGCAGATTGGAAGGGGTACGAGCATATCCGTATCTCGATCCCCTTCGCCTATGACATCTGCCCCCACCGCCATACCTCCCTTGCCCCTCCACGGTAGGAATCCCAAGCCTCAGGCTCACCTCCATTTACAGAATATAAAAGCAAACAAACAAAAACAATTATACGAAAATAAAGCCGATCCCCACCCCACTCCACAACCACCCCACCCCAACCCAAAATAGACCAAAACAAAATAAAAATACATGGATAAAAATCACCGCTTATGGTGGTACAACAAAGCAAAACAAAACAAAAAACCCACACAGTTTAAAACATATAAAAACACTTCAAACAACCGCTGCCGCAGCACCAATGTCCCCAAAGGTGCGGCAGTGATGAGCGTAGGCCCCGCCCCAAGGCCTGATGGAGAGTGGGCCTGCAGGGGGAAGCCCTCCCCACACGCACGGCGAAGCGGCAGCAGTGGTGTTCCGAGGCCTCCTTGAAGCCTTATATGCTGAGGTGGAGTCTGGGGCCCGTCCCCAAGCCCAAGATGGAGAATGGGCTTGCAGGGGGAGCGGTCCTCCCCAAGACTCACCGGCAAAGCGGCAGCAGCAGTGTCCCGGGCCTACTTGGAGTCTTTTGTGCTGAGGTGGAGTCTGGGGCCCGTCCCCAAGCCCAAGATGGAGAATGGGCTAGCAGGGGGAAGCCCTCCCCACACGCACGGCGAAGCGGCAGCAGTGGTGTTCCGAGGCCTCCTTGAAGCCTTATATGCTGAGATGGAGTCTGGGGCCCGCCCCCAGGCCCAAGGTGGAGAATGGGCTTGCAGGGGGAGCGGTCCTCCCCAAGACTCACCGGCAAAGCGGCAGCAGCAGTGTCCCGGGCCTACTTGGAGTCTTTTGTGCTGAGGTGGAGTCTGGGGCCCGTCCCCAAGCCCAAGATGGAGAATGGGCTAGCAGGGGGAAGCCCTCCCCACACGCACGGCGAAGCGGCAGCAGTGGTGTTCCGAGGCCTCCTTGAAGCCTTATATGCTGAGATGGAGTCTGGGGCCCGCCCCCAGGCCCAAGGTGGAGAATGGGCTTGCAGGGGGAGCGGTCCTCCCCAAGACTCACCGGCAAAGCGGCAGCAGCAGTGTCCCGGGCCTACTTGGAGTCTTTTGTGCTGAGGTGGAGTCTGGGGCCCGTCCCCAAGCCCAAGATGGAGAATGGGCTAGCAGGGGGAAGCCCTCCCCACACGCACGGCGAAGCGGCAGCAGTGGACAAAAAAATAAATAAATGCCAGCATGCCAGGACAAAAAAATAAATAAATCTTAATTTTGCATATATATTTTGGAAAAGGTTAAGAAAAGGAAAAACAAAATGATCAAGGGGATGGAGAAACTGCCTCTTGAAGAAAGCTTGTAGCATTTCAGACTTTTAAGTTTAGAGAAAAGGTAAGAGGCGCCATGATAGAAATTTACAGAACTATGCATGGCTTAGCAAAAGTGGATAGGAAAAGGTCCCCCCCCTCATAATGCTAGAATTTGTGGACATCCAATGAAGTGGAATGCTGAAGGATTCAGAACAGATTTTTAAAAAATACTTCATGGGATGCAGCCCATAGTTCAACTGTGGAACTCGCTCTCACAACTTGGATGGCTTTAAAAGAGGATTGGACAAAGACATGGAGGTTGGGTCTACCCATAGCCACTAGCCACAACGGCTATGCTTTGCCTCCATGGTCAGATCCATAAGCAGCATCAGTGACAACACCCTCCTTCCCAGCAGTTTCCAGTGATTGGTTGGTAGCCAGTATACCTGAAGGAGCATCTCCACCCCCCATCGTTCAGCCCATACACTGAGATCCAGCACCAAGGGCCTTCTGGCGGTTCCCTCACTGCGAGAAGTGAGGTTACAGGGAACCAGACAGAGGGCCTTCTCGGTAGTGGTGCCCGCCCTGTGGAACGCCCTCCCTTCAGATGTGAAGGAAATAAGCAGCTATCTTCTTTTTAAAAGAGATCTGAAGGCAACCCTGTTTAGGGAAGTTTTTAATATTTAATGCTGTATTGTTTTTAACACTTGATTGGAAGCCGCCCAGAGTGGCTGGGGAAACTCAGCCAGATGGGCGGGGTATAAATAATAAATTATTATTATTATTATAGCCATTGAAGCCGCAAGGCTCCTGAACTGGTATGAGGCCCAGGCAAAGGGTTATGCGTTAGCCCAAGAGCACCTTCCTGGACAGGGGGAAGGGACTGGGCTTTAAGCCTTTTTTCCTCTTGCACTCTTCTAAGAATGAACTGTAATTCATATCTTATCTCACGCTTTGAAAATGAACATCCTTCTATTCTTATCATCGTGTTTCTGTTTTGTAAAACATTTTTGATCCTCAGCCATATCCCTCTTGGCAATTACTGTTAAGTTGTTCCTGTTCGGTTATGCGCTGCAATGGATTACCTTTATTTGGACTGATCCTCCTTTCCATGACCACACCGACGGAGCTCTATTGCCCGTAAGCATAATCGTTTTGCGGGGAGCCCTGCATGTTCTCCTCCAGCTTAACTGATAGCAAAGCAACATTCTGGGAAACCAGCTTTAAGAATAAAAGAAAGGCAGATTAAGGAGCTGCTTTGGCACTCAGAAAGAAGTCTAGGCACTGGTGTGTTGTCTATCTGGCACAAATGGCAATGGAGGCCAGTCTACTAGGGCAAATGGGGCACTGCCCCACCAATCTCTATCTGCCCTCAACCACACCACCCTCCTAGCTTTCATACAGCTAGCCCAGACATGAATCTGACTGTCAGCTTCCTCCTCCTTAGTTTCAATGTACAGTATTTTTCGCTCCATAAGGCGCACCGGACCATAAGGTGCACCTAGTTTTTAGAGGGGGAAATCAAGAAAAAAATCTTATCCCCCCCCCAGCCCCAAAGAGCAAAGAAGCCAAGACAGTGAGCAGGATCCATCCCGTTGGCTGTCTTGGCTTCCTCTTTAGCCGTGCGCAACCTGTGCTTCGGAGGCTTCGCGTTGCTTTCGCTGAAGCCAAAGAGCATGCATTCGCTCCATAGGATGCACACATATTTCCCCTTAATTTTTGGAGGGGAAAAAGTGCGTCCTATAGAGCGAAAAATAAGGTAATCCTTGTAGAGCTCAGCAGGAAAAATCAAAACTGTGGCAGCACCTGTCATTGCCTCTGGCTCCACCTACTGTTGGCCTCCTGCCTTACACTGTGTAGAAAGCAACAAACAAATAAACAAAACAAAAAGCCAACAGTCCTGCACTCTAACCACTGCACCACACTGACTCTGCATGTTGTTTTCAAAAGAATTCCATAACTGCTGGAAAGAATTCCACAACTGCTCCTAACGTGTGTTTTGTAGGACAAATTCACGCTAAAATGGCCATATAAAACAAACTGATGTGGAAATGGGGAGAATTGGAATTACGATTGGGAGGAGGAAAAACTGTAAGAAACTGAGAGTGAGAGATTTGCCCATTCCAAATGGTGACAGAGGGTTTTATTGTTATTTCACAGGAAGATGCTGGTTGCGTGCATTTCAGGCTTGAGTGCTGGTCTCTGGCCTGTAAGTGGACTTCAGGTATTCCAACCTGAGCCTGCCAAGTTCAGACAGAGACTTTGCAAAGGAGATTCCGAGTGATGTTAACTGGAGCTGCGTCCATCTGGCAGTACAAATACTCTGACCTTAGCACTTCAGAATGCTCCTCTGCATTTGTTATGGTTTCCAAGGGTTGGGGGTCAGAGTTCTCCATGAAACATGTTTTGTTTATGTTGGACACCAAACACAGAATAACTTGAAATGGGCGGGTGGGTGAGGGGAACAGAGCCAACTCCAGCAGAAATGTGAGCTTTATCTAAGCTGGATGAAATGAGTTTGCTGGCTTATTAGTGGAAAGTGCAGCTCTTGGCAAGCTGGAGCTCCTCAAAGCTTTGCTCAGAACCTTTTGAACAATGGATAGTTTTGGTACGGAAGGTCTTAAATCTTCTGTCCTCTTCATGAAAGCCATGATGACAACTTTTTAAAAAGAGAGGAGAGGAAAGAAAGAAAATATTCCATGTGGAAGGTGACAAAAACAAGACTGATCACAATCCAGTGTACTATAAAAGCCAGAAGTGCCTCAACAGTTTGTGAATGGACAGGAATGTCATTTCCTTGGCATGAATTGCATGACTTGATGGAATTCCAGTCTCTTCTGCCATGCTGACTGAGCATTCATAGATGGGATTCTAGGCTATCCTGACAAATAAGGTTATTTGACGGAATGAGGGAGCTCAATTGGTAGAGCATGAGTCTCTTAATCTCAGGGTCATGGGTTTGAGCCCCATGTTGGGCAAACCATTCTTGCTTTGTGGGGGATTGGACTACATGACCCTCGTGATTCCTTCCAACTCTATGATTCTATGAGTCTATGAGATGGGAGTGTCAGGGTGAACCTCCATATTTCTGTTTGCCAATCCCATTTATAAAGCCACTTACAAAGGAATGTGGAAGTTCCGCAAGTTTGCATTGGCTCGGATCCCAAGAATGCGAGTGGAAGAAAGTTTGTGAAAGACAGCCTCTGCCTGATTTTGTACAATTCCCTCTTGCCACTGGAACTCCTCACCCCCCCCCCCATCTTAAGCCATTCAGTAGGTAATCCTGAACCTCTGGAGAAGTTTTTTGGGGAAGCAAGGGGCTGCAGGAGGAAAGTCCCCTTCCACAAACTTCCTCCCACTTGTGGTTCTCAGGACCCAATCCACTGCCTGTCAGTTGATGTACTCAACATGCTGAAGGGATTTGTATGTCAGATTAAGACCTAAACCTATCTACCTGGGAATATGGCCTTTTGAATTTAAGGGAACATTTCTGAGTTCAAACTCAGTGAAAGGCAGCTTCCTATGTTGTTCCCACTTAGGATTGTTTGTATGACAATGAATGAAAGCCTTTTGTGACATCTGAAAGCTGTCTAAGTGCCATGTCAATTTATATTTTTTACCATTAACTGAGCCAGCATCTCTGCTGTACACAAAACCAAAACATTTGGGGAACTGCTGGTGCCTTACATTTGGCAGCTTAATTAAAAGTAAGAGTAAAAATAAGCTTTTTATAGGTTCATTCACTTAATGAATGAACATCTTTTCCTTCCAGATTTATTTTAATACAGGTTCTGTGCTGTTCCTGCCTACCCTTCCTCCTCCCCAGTTGCCTTACCAAAACAAAACTATTGACTTGAGTAGAGAGTATTCATGGCATGTGTGCTTTTTAAAGACAACCAATAAAATTTACAGCCACTTTTGCTAAAGTGATGCCCGTTTCATGTTTCTCAGCTGTATGTATTCATAGAGTGTCTCTCAAATGCCAAATGGAAAAGGAAGATAAGGAAAGATGTAGAGGGAGAAGATTAAAATAATGAAGACTTAAAACTTTTAAAAGGAGATATGCTTTCTGAAATGTCCTCTAGTAAGAAGTTCTAGAATAATAACTGTAATTATAGATTGAAAAATGTTGGTTCAAAAGCAATAATTCAGCAAATACTTTTCTATAATCATTCACACACATTTTTATGCTTCAATCCCAAGCATATATATTTAGAAATTAATTCTAATTGAACTTTTGTATTTTTATCCCACTATTAGGATACTTGAGATGCTATACACAGGTTTTCTCAACCCGATGGCCTCCAGATACTTTGGACTACAACTCCCATCAGCCTAGCTGTATCCATAGAATGTAATAATAATATCTGGTCACATTTGGCAGGGAGATTCAGGGTAGAGAGGTGAGGCAATTAGGTGATCACCTGTAGGCACCCTTGGGGTGCTAGTTATTTCTGGAGGCCAGCTGCTCAGGGTAACCTATGGGCTGGGTGTGGAGCACCTTTGAGGCAGCCTAGAACCCACAGTTGTGAGGCCCTGGGGAGGGGTCAGGAAAACATCCCTATGGAACTTAAGGGTGTGGCTCAGGTATGATGCTGAAAGGTCTCCTCTCTTGGGCAAAGTGAATCACCCAAGGCAGTATACAATTAGAATTGCTCCCATGCCAATTGTTATTTCCCTCTTTTGAGATCTGTAGCAATAAATGTGGCTCTAGTTCACTCCATCTCTCTCTCTCTATTACCCACTCCAGCCACCAATAATTCAACCACAGCAATAACACCACTTCCACTTCAGTGGTGCCCCTGAAGCTTTTCAGAAGGCCATGAGGGAGAGTGCAGGATGCGTCCCTGGGGAGTTGCAGTGCCAAGGCATGTGTAGTCCTGGGAACTTTATTGCAATTACCCAATTGTGGTGTATTTGCTTTGCAGGTGTCTTTGAACCGATGCACAGCAGTGACTCAACGTTGCCTCTTTTATGGTTGTTTGCCAGAGGAGATGCCCTGCCAAGCTTTTGCCATTACACAACTTGAGCTCAGACCAAAGGATGAAAGGCAAATACAATTTCAATAGACTTAATAGAATCGATTAATCTTTTTTTAAAAAAGAGACAGAACAAATTACTGCATCTGTTTGGTGCCTTTAATACTGTGGGGGTAGAAAGAAATCAAGAGCTGAAGCTCCTTTGTCTTACCTTGGTAAAAGATCCTAGTCTGGAAGTCAAACACTATTAACTTTAATGAAGCAGCTTTGAAGGCTGGGAAGAGACAGCCGATACTATACTTCCCTAATAATAAACCACGCCGACAGATAAAAACAAACATGCAGAAGATAACGTATAACATTTCAGAGAAGCAGGCCAATAATTAATGTAAGTTGATGTGATCTTTGCTTCTCTTTAAAACCCATTGCTCCTTATGTTGTGGTAACTTCTAAGGAGCAGAAAAATGCAATCCTGCTCTTAAAGCACCACCGAAGCAGGTTATTATCCGCAGGGAAGCAGGAAATCTGTGGCCAGGCTTTTGCATTGCCACTGATAAGAGCAATCTTATCACTAGGTTACGTCTTCAGGTTGAGAAAGGATCTTGATGCCCTCGGACCAGGGGAGCAAAATCTTTGCCTGGAAGACAATACCGTGTAAGGAAATTGCTCCAAATTCTGAACACCAAATTATACCAGGGGTAGGGAACCTCACGTCCCAGAGGCAAATGTGGCCCCCTAGGCATTTCTATCTGGCCCTCAGGGCTTTCCGTGTCCTTCACCAGCCCTGCTCTGCACCCTTCTTGAGCGCTTCTGCCTGGCTGGAATATGTCCCTGCCCAGTGGTCATGCTGCCGCTTGCCTGGATGGAGGGTGGGGAGATGTGTATGGGTGTGTAGAAATCTCTGCTTTTTGCATGGCCAGAATGTAGCTTACTGGACAAAAGAAAGAGTTACATCCACTGCTCCACCTCCTTTTCCCACTGGCTCCAACATGGGCATGTGGTCCCCATAAGGCTACCCACCACAAGGGAATGTGGCCTCAACAAGGGAATCCAACTCATATAACAATACATAGGACATCAGGCTACATCACTCCACCCCTTATTCCCAGAAGTGTGAAGGCACAAGTGAGGAAGAGCTTAGCACAAAGGGAGCACTTTGCTGAAAATACTAGTAGCCAAGGCTAGCAACAGATGTCTAAAGGTAAAGGTAAAGGGGACCCCTGACCATTAGGTCCAGTCATGGCCGACTCTGGGGTTGCGGCACTCATCTCACTTTATTGACCCAAGGGAGCTGGCGTACAGCTTCCGGGTCATGTGGCCAGCATGACTAAGCCGCTTCTGGTGAACCAGAGTAGCGCACAGAAACGCCATTTACCTTCCTGCCGGAGCGGTTCCTGTTTATCTACTTGCACTTTGATGTGCTTTTGAACTGCTAGGTTGGCAGGAGCAGGGACCGAGCAACGGGAGCTCACCCCGTCATGGCGATTCGAACCGCCGACTTTCCGATTGGCAAGTCCTAGGCTCTGTGATTTAACACACAGCGCCACCCGCATCCCGAACAGATATCTAGAGCTTCATTTAAAGTAGAAGCATTTAATTGCATTATTCATGGTAAGGCATTTTGAGTCTTTGTGAGAGAAGATGGTTGGAGAAAAAACATCTTTTTTGTATAAAAAAATTATTTTTATTCTTTGTTGAAAAAAAACAGCTTTGAAATAGAATCGCACCTTAAGAATGGAAGCTTCCTAACATGAATGGCCTATAAATGTTGCTCAGTTCCCTTTTGCCATGTCTCCTGTCTGTAGGTTAGTATTTACTTGAACCCACTTCATGAGCTTTGGGATGGAAGTTCACCAAGGATCTTCTTCATCAGTGGGGAATGAAGGCTGGTCCCATCACTGCCTAAACTTGGAGAAGTTATTTGAGGTTCCATACACAGAGCCCAGTGTGTGCTGAAGCACCACTGGGGAAATGTCTGCCTCATAAACTGTTGACAGCTATCCCCAGTCAGGAAAACAAGCTCAGACATTCTAAAGCCTAGGACTGAGTTTCACTGTGATCATGGTGAGGTAAATCTAAGTATAATATGTAAGCAGGGAATAAGCGGTTCTATGATCACGAAGCTGCCCTAGAAAATTCCACAAGGCACCCACATTTGAAATAAGTCATGGGCTACTAAATTATTCCTCTCTGACAGTTGCCATTTGCTTGCCTTGAAAACATGCCTCTCTTGGAGTATCAACTAGGAGCGGATTTCCTCCTGCTTGACCCTTATCAGCAGCCAAACGTCGTAAAGGAATATTTGTGTCCTCTTTAGATGTAATTCTCGGCTTTAGTCTCTTTGTATTTTCTTTTCCTTATTTCCGAAGAGATTTATATGTGAAGCCAGGATGCCTGCAAGTTCACTTGCCCTGCCATAGATTTCACAGGGACTGCTAAGCTTCGACTTACGGCATCATAAAACATACAGGCTAGCCACTTGGGAGTAAACAAATGCAAGAACATTTGATGTTGGAAATAAGCAGGACAAAGCAGGTAAAACAAAGCTTTTCTGCACAACTGAAAGGAAAAGAAAAAACACACACAAGAGAAATGGAAAGAGTGATAAACAGAGCTTTGTGCTTCACTACCTACAGTCTACATTTTAAATATAGAAAAAGACTGAATAAAAACTAATTATGACAGCCGCTTGATTTTTTGCCAAGCCTGTTTTCTTTTTCCTTTTACAAAGTCACGCCTACTGGGATCATTAACTTTTCTGGACATGTTTGGAATTTTGAGAAAGTGCCATGGGTGTTGGTTGCAAAATGGCTGCTTTGAGGTTGGATGCCATAGAGTGTGTGGCAAAAAAGGGGGTGGGTGGGAGTTGTGGGGGGGGGGGCATCACACAAAATGGCTGCCATATATTTAAGATATCGGAAAAAGTGACAGGAATATTAAATGGTGTGGGCATGTTGCTTAATGTTATGCATTGCATATTTTTGAAGGGAATATTTTTGGGGATTTTTTGTGGGCACTATCGGAGGTACTGCCAGGTGCAGTAGTACCTGGGCTGCTGGGCTAGCAATCTCATATAAACTATAATCATACTATAATGGAATAATATATTATATTATGCTATTCTATAATATATTGCATTATTGTATAGATTTGACGTAGCAAATATGCTTGGTCTATTTTTGCTGTGACCTGACTCTATCCTGACAACCAAGATTCCTGCTACCTAGGCTAACCCTCTTAGCTTTCTCTCTGACAGGAGCCAGCAGCAATGTAAAGTCAAAATCATTTGGAACCTATTGTCGCTTCCTCCTTCTTATCAAACTATCTTAAGGCAAATGTACACATTACATGTAACCAGTTGCAGCTTTTTCTCTTTTATTTTCTTCTTTTTCTTTTTTTAAAAATAAAAGCAGCCTACAAGTCTCAGTGGAGGAGAGGCTGTTTAACTCTTTCCCTTCCCGTTATTTTTCTGCTTAAATCATTCCAAATAATTAGTACCAAGATCTTTACTCACACAGGGCAAAATGTTTCTGAAAGGAAAGGTTTTGTGTGGGAAAATGTCAGAAAGGGAAAAGGTTAAGCTGTCCCCTCCTCCTCCGCCGCCTTTCCCCACCCCTTCATTCCTCTGCTGAAGCTCGCAGCCTCAGAAACTACATTTGTTTAAAACTGCATTTGGTAAGAAAGATAGAAGAAACAGAGGAAAGAAATATGGCTGTGCAGAAGAGGTAGTTCTCATTCTGTGAGCCAGGTACAGCTAAACATTTTTGAAGTAGAAGAGTTGTTTTGGAGTGGCTTCTTTGTTTTCATCTGGGGAAACAGTTTTGTGAAAGCATTCCTATTTTCAGTTCCACAGGAATTTTAATGATTTATTCCATAAAAATGATTGTTAAAAAATGGTGCCCAGTTGCAAATGTGTCAAGAGACAGATTTCCTGCTTTTTAACAAGGATATTAAGATCATGAGAAGAGTAGCCAACTTTTTAATAGCACAAGCCAAATGTTATAAGGTAAACGTAGAAGTCAATATTGGAGAAGCTTGACCAATAGTTAGCTACAAATTAAAATAAGAAACTGGCATGATGGAAAATGTGCCATTTGAAGGGTCAGATACAGAGTTTTAATTAAATTATTTTTTACTGATTATGTGTTTTAGTTTTCATGACATTTACTGTGCTATAGGTTGCAACTAAGTTTTACTCAGAACAGATCCAGAAGTGCAATTGATAGTGAAGTCCACTGATTTTGATGCATCTGTTCTGAGCATGGCTTAATTTCATTCTCTGAGGACTCATGCCTTTTTGTATTTATCGCTCCAGTTTTAGTCTTTTTTGTGATAACCTACAGTTTTAAAATTTGAATTGACTGAGTGAATTATTTGCTGGCTTTTATATTTATATCCTGATATGTTTTAATTGGATAGGTATCACATTTTAATTGTATTTTATCATCGTTTTACAGATTGTAAGCCACCTTAAATGTATCTTAATAAATAAATATAAATAAACGTGCTTTCCCAAGCTATCATTTAACTTTTATTCAGGTGTTTTTAACAAGCACTTTATTTTATGAAAATTGAATCTGTCTAATAACTCTGCTACTACAAACCAATCAACAAATCCTGCTGAACTGGCCTTTAATTACACTTATAGAATTTGGGTTGTTTTCTTGACCTAGAAAGTCTGAAGATGACCCAGTTTTGAAAAACCAGATACTTCCTGGATGGCTTTACAAGGGGTTAAGACAAATTTTTGGAATATAAAGCTACCAATGACTATTAGTCAAGATATTTATGTACGTCCAGGACAGAGGCAGTATGCCTTCAAATATTGTTTTATGGACATCACAAGTGGGGAGGGTGCTTTTGCTCTCATGTCCTGCTTGGGGGCTTCTCATAGGCATCTTAAGAAGATGCTGGACTAGATAGTCATTTGGTCTCTTCCTGCTTCCCACTACCTCCTGATACTGGTTTCATCCCAAACAGATGTTTGCCACAGAGACTGCAGACATTTTAATGTGTGTGTGATTATGTAATTATGCAAAATATCGGGAGTCAGACTGAGCCACAGAACTTTCCCGACTGCCCAAGTTTGCCCACTTTGGATGGAGCAAGGAAAGCTTTGGCGCTTTGCTTACACACAAATTCAGGTTGTAGAGAAGTATGCCCTCTTGTGTTCTGTTTGAGAAAACAATAAAGCAAAATGTGTTTTCTGCAGCCTGATCTTCTTTTAAAGCATTAGCATGGATGGTACTGAATTCTCTCCCCCCCCCCCAAGAATGTTATGCATAAAATTAATTTTACTTATGACTCCAGGATTCCAGAGTAAGGAAAAGAACACAGAAGAGCCCCACTGGATCAGAATGTCAACTTCCTGTTTTCCAGAGGCCTCTTGGATGTCCACACACAGCCCATGAGGGCAACAAGAGAGAACTCCCATGCATGTTCCCCAGCAACCATTATCCATGCTGCCGCTCATGCAGAATGTAATACCTGGCCAATGTTCTTTCCACCTGGTTCTTTGTCTTTTGCATGCAGATTTTGATTTCAGGTGCTCTCTTTTAAGGGACGTTTTTGGTTTTTTTGTTTGTTCTGTCTGCATTTTAAAGAGAAACCTTTTTCAGATCCTGGAATAACCCACAGATCGGAACATAATGATCCTTTGGGTTTCAGATTTCTCTGAGTTTTGCAATATAGTTGTCAGCTCAGAAAAGTACTCAGATGCATAACTCTGCCGCCACACACTTATTTCAATAATATGCATTTAGAAATCTGCGCTTTGAGACAAAATATGCGCTTGAATACATATTTTGTGATGAAATAAATATTTATATATGATTTTTAATTAAAAAAAAATTTAATTAAAGAGCTCCACAGATTGATGGGACAAAATGGACTTTAAAACACCTGTGAAACTGACATTGTCACTCTCTCCCTGGTGGGCAGCTGGAGCTTAGATGCCAATGCAGCCATCAATTCCTCCTATGCTGTTGCTGCTTATTGCCATGGTGCCTCTGTGGTGTCTTTGGGGTGATTTGTGTGTGTGTGTGGGGGGGGGAGGCTGGCCTGCACAGGACCTGTGCCTTAGCTGCACTGCTGGGATTGCTGACAGCATAAGCCCACTCCCACCAGTGGATTTTCCTTTCTCTCCAGCAGTGTAGCAGCAATTGTATCATTTCCTGAACCCCTTCGGACAGCCTTCTGGTGACTAAAGAACTATTCAAAACACATCACCTTGAAATTACATCTCACAGAAAGCGAGCATTCTGGAGATATTGGAGGTCCTCTCTTGAATCACGTTGAATCTTTAATAAAGGAAGAGCATGCTGCATATAGACGGGCTAAAAAGAGCTGCCAGGAGCTGCCACAGAGACGCAGATAGATTTGGAGGCTCATTCAATTGCAGTTAGCCAGCGAGGGAAGACTGAATGGCTGGCTGCCCTGTGATGCCATCTGCAGCTCCATTCTAGCAACCCATGTGGGATTCTTCTTGGTTAGCATCCTCTGAAGAGGATAATGGCCTATGAATAATTTTAGGCAAACGGAAGGTTGTAATTATGATTCTTAGCTATAGAAAACGATACAAGTTTCTCAAAAGGGTAGTAGATCCTGGTGTACTGCTAGTTAAATGACTACTGTCCTCTTTCTCAGCCTTTCTGGTCACTAATCACTACCCTTCAGGAATGCATTTGGAGGCAGCCTTCAGGGAAAGTTCCCTTCAGGTCTCAGATTGATGATGTAAAGCAACAGACCTTAGCATTTCCTTAGTCCATCACAATGGTGCCTGTAACACCTCAGTTCACCAGCGGGCTGGCAGATGCATAAAACAGGCCCCAAAGCTTGGATTAATTTACCAGCATAGCGTTTGAATGGTGGTCAGCTCAGCAAGCCGGCAAGAGTGCCAAAAAATTGAAGAAATTTGTAGTCCAGTGCTCAAAAGCTACACTAATACTGTAAAGAATTAAAATGAACTTTAAAAAGTCTATTACATGCTTTGGGACATAATGCTGGGGAAAATAGTATGATTTTCATTACTCAACACAACATTTTTTAAATATAAAAATGACATTTGAATCATTTCAGAATCTTGCTTAGTAGCTGCTAAGATTTAAATGCAGTCCTGAAAGAAAAAAAAGGGTGTGTGTGTGCTATTTTCTCATGTCAAAATAACTTTGTAGTTCAAACATTAAATTACGCATGTAAGGGATGGCTTTTAAAACAATACAGGAAACCATTCACTTTCATTGTTTTGGTGCAGTGCCTACCCCCCATTTACTTTACAGTATCCCCATTTAAACTGACTTTTTCGGGGCAGTAGGTTGCAGAGTACAGTTTTTGTACGTGAGAACGACAGCCTGTGAAGAGAGCATAGCAGTATCCTGTTTCAAATTGTTATCAATTATACAGGCCAAAACAGTCTGTCACCGACAGACGGTTTTGTGGTGGACACACCAGTGTTTTTCTAGGCGAAAGGGTAATGATCATGCTGTTAATTCTTCATTAATAGCATGGAATGTGAAGGTGAAGAATTAAGCCAAAGGAAACAACAACATCCACAAGGGAAGAGGTAACACTTTAAACGTTGTTGAGAAAAGCTATCAGAACAAGAAAACATCAGTTGGGGATTGGGATACTTTTGATTGTGAGTGCTCTCTGGAAGAATTTGTCTTTTTAATAAACTTAGAAAAGGCTGGTCTGGTCTCGCCTGGGCGTGTTTGCAGAATACCTGCACCAGGAACCAGTTGACTGGAATCTCTTGAATATTAAGAAGGAAAAACATTCAGATGTCACCAAAAATGTACGTAATTCTGTGCTGTCAAAGTGGTCAGGTGAGAAAGGAAAACTGGCATTTCCCATCTTAAGTGATGTGTACAATTTAAGTAAGCAGCTTTTAAATGCCTTAATGGAACTTTTTTAACATTCAGCTATTAGTGTGATTACAAGATACTTCACAAAGTCATTATGGCATTTCTATGTATTTTTTTATTTTACCTTTCCGCCATATTTACAAGACAGGATTCATAACTTTACAAGCAAATACAGTTGTGTGGCATATTGTGTGAACTGGATGAGGATTGTAGCAACCCTCCATCCTCAGACCACATTGGGAATGAAAAATGTTCCACAGTGATTGCATCTTGAATTAATCCCGGCTCCATACAGGATTTACCCCTTGCACTGTCTTTGTCATAAGTATGTATGCCATTCTATCTTATAGTATTTTATTGTTATAGTGGTGTTTTAGCGGCTGTTTTTCCCATGTGCACAAGTTGTTATTTATATGTCGTTTTTACCTGTATGGGCCTATGGCCGTAAATAAAATTATTATTATTATTATTACTGTCTTTGTCACAGGCCGGACGATGCATTAATCCTGCAAAATGTATGTCTTCTTTCCTTGCCTCCCAAAGGAGCCCAAATACCTACTGGCTTCCTAGATTGCTACATAGATCAGACAACATTTGCCCTTTAGCTCACAAAAGCTCTTGCTATCAAAAATTTATTCATCTATAATCTGCAGAACTGTGCATTTTTATGTACAGCAGATTAACATGGCTACAAAAAAACCCAAGCGTTTAACTGATAATTTTTATTTGTAATATGAAAAACTAAGACTTGTGGGCATTTCTGTATCTTCATTGTCTGGCTGCCCAACCTGAACATGGTATCCTATGAATATCTAAATGAAATGTAAACTGTTTGGCATTGAATAATGAGCATTGCTTCCAAGATCTTTCCAGCAGGTGGTTTAGGGAAGCAAAATTGCTCCAGATGAATGTGAAAAATGGCCCACTATACAGAACCACAATTAATATTTTGATCATTCAGACTGACATTTTTGCTCTTTGGAAATTATTTTGAGTGCATCATTGGAAATAAACCAAATTCTCTTTGCCTTCCACTCCAGAGATTATGTTACTAAAATAGGATGTATAATGTTTGGCTCTGGTACTACCTCTTCTGTACTAAAGCTCCAAAAAAGCCCATTAGATTGTTAGTCTCTGATTCTGAAGCTGTATTTGAGATCAGAGAAGCCAAGCCTTTTATTTTTCCAGATAGAAAGGAATGTGTAATTATCCAACAGGAGGATTCTTTTAATCTCAGTGAAAATTTAGGTCAAAAGAAAATTGACGATGGTAGTTATTATCTGTAAAAGAGCCCAAGAGATTAATCTAATGAAATGCCACACCATGAAATAAATTCTTAGGATGGGTGTACTCACAACCAGGTCAAGATCAAATAAGAATGAACTGCATGCAGATGCTTTTGCCCAAATAATTACATCTGGATGTTCCTGAAGAACCAGGTATTTTTAGATTTTTCATACTGTGATACTAAACACTTCGTGAAGAAATATCACATTATTTAAAATAGATTTTGGCTGAATCCAATGTTTGGATTTAAGTGCAAACTCGAGGGAAGTACTTAGATTCCAAACCAGAAATGTTCTTATGCATATTTCTCATACTTGCTCCTATAAATACCTAAATATTTCCTTTCTGGTAGTGATGATCACCTGTTGATGAGAAGGAGAAAGGGACTACCTTTAACAGACTCAAAAAACAGGCAGCAAAACTGCACTTCATGCATTAGTTTCCTCTTCAACCAGGCCTTTGGCTGATTAACATTCTACAGTCTTTTAAATGTGTTTGTAGGAAGGGGCTGGACAGAGTTTTCCAGTTCTCAATGTACATTATTGTTTCGTTTTCTTCTTGTTAAAGTCCCCAGCCACCCTGGATTGCCCGCTCACAATATTCAAGGGCATCCAAATACATAACAATGTGTTATTTGGGAAGAGGTTGGGGCTGAAATAGCCATTGCAGCAACTCTATAGTATGCTAACCAGTCTTCTGCACATGTCTATTTTATGTTGTTGTTATAGCATAGGGCAGGGACGGAGTCTGTGGCTTTTGAGAGATTGTTGTTGGACTACAGCTCCCATCATCTGTTACCATTTGCCATGTTGGCTGGGACTGATGGGACTTGGAGTTCAACAACAGCTGAAGGGCCACAGGCTACCACTTACACAAGTTAGGATTCATGAACTATTTTGCAGTATTGAAACTTCTCACAAAAAGAGGCAGACGATCGTCAATATTGCCTGGTCAGTTCATAGGAGCCCCAACCATAGTTATCAAAATAGTCAATTTGAATCTGAAACATGCTGCTGAGGTAGGTGAGTGGGAAAATAGAAGCTTTGCTGGACACACAGGCACAAATTTGACGCAAGGTCTTGGTATAGGGTTTTGAGTGTTTACAGAAGGAAGGGAACCCTGAGGTGTTTGAATTCTTGTGGAGGCCTGTATCCTTTTAGTAATCAAAACGAGCACACACAATGCTGCTGGTCCATTGCCAGGGACAGCCAGGATGAGGAAGAGTGATGGAACCCAAGAACCCTGCAGGGAAGGCACAGAAGAAGATGACTTTGAATCCATATCTTGGTGGGTCCGGATACTGGCCACACCTCAGAGGAGGGGACAAGCTGGAAGGTACTAAAAGCAGGAAACTTGAGGGATCACAAAGAGGCAGAAGCAGGCAGATGGCCTGGCGCTGGGTGATGAGGTTTCCAGTTTGGATACAGGCTCTGACAGAGGGGAGCCAGACCCTGCATCTCTCCTGCAGCTCCATCGCAACAGCTTCTTCTGCTGATGGCTCTCTGGCCCCACTTACTCCTAGAACGCAAAGGATATTACATGTTGCTGAGCAATGAAGCAGACAGGCACAGAGAGAGGCTCCAGTGGATCATTGTAGCAGAAGATTACAGGGAAGGAGCTCTGACTCAGAGGGCTGGAGAGCAAAGGAGGAGCTGCACACCAGTTTGAGCAACTTCTTCATTAGAGAGGTTTGCCTTGATGAGTTTCCTTGTCTTTTTGCCTTTCCCTAGTAAAGAAATTAACAGCACATCAGCCTCGCTTCTCCCTCTCTGACCTGTGAATGACCGGCTCTTCCTGTCAGCTCCGTGACATCTAGTGTATTGCTAGAGGAGACCTAGGGTGTCCTGAATTCAAATCCTCACTCAGCTATGAAGCTCAGTACGTTATCTTGGACCACTTGCTATCTCTTAGCGCAACCTTCACCACCAAGCTTTTGTGAGGCTAAGAACTCCTTCCTGAAATAAAATCAGTACACATTAGCTCTGTGGTGGCGGAAATAGCCTTTTGAAAATGAATACAAAATATCCTTGCAACTTTTGCAGGCCCCACACCCAAACTCAACATTTGATGGAGGGCGAGGTAAAGTCTTAATACTGCATGAGCCAGTCATGTTTTATTTATGGTAGCTATGGTTTCATTTAAAATGGCCCTACCTGCTAGCATAGCACAGCTATGCTTTTAACAGTTTTTATCAGGTTGTTAAAACTACACAGGTGATGAATATTTCATGAGGAGAAAGAGCAAACCATTTAGCAAACTGAATTCGTTCTAGAAGCTGGTGCCACCTAGAAGAGTAATGCCTGTTAATTCTGTATATATAACCAAAGTTGCCTGTTAAGAAAAGAAATTAAATGGCTGCGCATGGCATTTCCAAGAAGTCAGAAGGGTGGTTTCATTCAGGCGGTAAATTAGTGTCTACACACACTTCCCCATTTATGTCAAGGAGAGTAAAGGGATCCTTTTTCAAATGCTGTTTTATTTTACAGGTTTGGGAAGGGAGTCTTTTAGGAGAGTGCATTTTCATCTATGATTTCGTTGTTGTTGTAACTTCTGTCTTCCAAATCAGAAATTTTACTTGCAATGCATATCATAGAGATGTTGGGCTGCAAAGAAGGCCAAGAATTGCTTTATGCTGAGATACCATCATAGCTAAGAAGAGCTGACTTGTGTTTCTCTTTTATTTGCATTACCCGGAAACTTGACGTGGAGCACAACTTTCTGGGTGCAGTTTTAGGAATTTCCACTTGGTGGAGCTTTATGATTGAATTTTTAATACATCATTTTCAAATGTTTGCAACTCAGACAGAAGATACAACCACAACATCGGTTTGCAAAAATGCAATGAAGATTTGTTTTGGACTTGGATTTGTTCAGTTACACTATTAATTAAAAAAATAAATACAGGATGCTCCTAGACTATCACTCTTTTCGGGTGGGATTCAGCCACGTGCTGCCAAATTCAGGTTGCATAATTCAACCATTCATGTTGATTTGGAGCTTTTGTGCAACAAACCCGCTTCCCCCAAAACCGAACTATATGTGATAAGTCAAGTGATGGAGAAATATACTGAGAGGTGTGGAAAGATGCTTGCATGATGCAATAACATATAACCTCCTTCAAATACATGAAAGAGAATGCTCAATAAGCATTCAATCAATGACCACAATGTACTTCAGGCTTCTTGCTTGATAATTCTACTGATATAATTAATTTGGAGAAACCTGCCCCCCTCCCCGGCGAATCTAAGTGATAACATTGGTTTCCCCTCCCCTCCATACTGCATATTTCTGCTCATAGTTCCCCACAGTATTATTCATATTGTGAAGTGCTTTACAGTGGTGACTGCATTTGCCCTCCGGCGTAGCCTATGCTATAGCAGGACTGGGCTGGACTTTCGATATTTCAAAAGTTCATCCTGAACTGAGAGCGGGGGTGGGGGAAGTTCAGGGGTGCAACTGCACCCTCTGTTCTGCAGATTTGGCAATTGAGAAGATGGAACTCATCATAGCTCCTTCTAGCCCCAATTAATTGACAGCAGTGCAAAGGTCTTTGCTATGGAAGCCTTCCTTTTGCAGCTTCTGTCATAATCAGATCGGCAGGGCAGGGCTGTTCAGGGGTTTTGGCTAGGGTGGCAGATTGACGAATATTTCCATTTCTGTTTCATTGCTTCTCATCTTCCCAATCTTAGATTCAGTTCTCCACATTTCCATACATAAGCTTGTGATGATTATGTCCTCATGAAAATTCATCCACATTTTATTTTAACTTTCTCCTAATATATACATTCTGTATGCAATTTTGCAAAACACACACTCCCTACTTCCCGGGCAATTGATCCCACTGAAATATGTTTTTGTATGTTACTTTTACTAATATGTGCCTTTACCTGTTACAGTGGTACATCGGTGTTTTAACGTCTCCGTTTTCAAACATTTCTGTTTTTGAACGCCGTAAACCCAGAAGTAAATGCTTCAGTTTTTGAACGTGCCTCAGAAGTCGAACATGCCATGAGGCTTCTGTATTGAGTTTTCCATATTGAGGGTTCCATACTGAGCTTTGGGTTTTTGAATGCTTTGGAACTTGAATGGTTTTTCGGAACAGATTACGTTCGAAAAGCAAGGTATCACTGTATATACATTCTGTACTTGACTGGAGAATTGCATTGCAAAATTGAGATAAGTTTGATGCTCAAAGAATGGCTGAACAAGAGACATGTGAGCGCATAGGAAGACAAGCTAATGATCTAGGAATTGTACAGATACACCGGCAGGGGGTCATTTTTGCATTGAGATGAAAAGAACATGAATTTAGTTTCTAGTTGGAAACAACTATTCTCACTGCCAACCATTGTTGTCAAGCTTCCTGGGACATTTGTCAATCGCAAAATTTTATTTTGCTGTAAGCAGCAGGTACTATAAGTGGGAGAGATCTTGCCCCCATCTCAGATTAGTCGACTTTGCTCTGTAAAAAGACTTCTCACACACAGCCAACATTGTTTATCTTCTGCAGCTCTGCAAAATTTACTCAAAATATGACATCTGATACATTTCAATGAAGTTTCTAGTCCTCATTATGATGCGGATGTGATTGAAAATGGTTCATGTAGACTTATTGAAAATCTTCGTTTTTCAGGATGTGTGTTTGCCCATGGCTACACCTCTCCCCTCCCCTCCTCTTTCCCCCTCTCTCTTTTGAATTATGTTCCCTTACACCACCTTCTTTTATCACACTCCCCAAAAGACAAATAACATCTCACCAGGTTTTACAAATACTCACATAACAGCTTCAGATGAAAACATGTTAATTGAGCAAGTTTAGCTAAAACAAAACATCACACGAATATTATCACTGTGCATATTTTGCTTTCATTGCAGCATTTGAGCCTTCTTGGCACAGACTTCTGATTATTTTGGCATGAGTGTGAACAGTTTTGAATATACTATTATGCAGAAGCATGGATTAATTAGTCAACAGGGTCAAAGAACCTGGAATGTTATTGTACACAGGACTATTACTGATGTGAAGCTAGCTGGTCTCAGCTGAGGGAGCTGTAGGCTTAAAGGCACTCTGATGTCTTTCGGAAACTGGGAAGAAAAATGTCTATTCTCCAAATCATCTATTCCTCTATTTCCCTGACCCTTTCCTCATTCTTTATCACCGGGGCAATTTGCATAAAAATAGGATCTATGCCACTTATGAGTTTGTGTGTTCCTGCTGCTTATTCATCCCTTGAAATCTTAATCCTTTGTGGCATTTATATAGTACCTTTCACCCCAAAGCACTTTACAGTAATTACTAATTGATATAAAAGGATCACTTCATCCACCCCTGACATGAAGTCACCTCTGTGGTGAAACCAGCTGTTTAATCATGTAGAGGCTGGGGGAGAAATCATAGCAATTTAATACAGAAAGTAAAGAATGAAACATAGAGAGGAAAGATGAGGGAAATGCAAACAAACTTCAATATGTACTTTGGCTTTGGGCAACTTGGAATGATGTTTCTTGCTTTGCAGGGGGTTAGACTAGATGAACCTTGGGGTCCCTTCCAACTATACAATTCTATGATTTTATGTTGTCAAAACTGTAATTAATTAATATTTAATTATTAATTAATTAACTATCATTTAATTATTTGTGAAGCGGCTATGCACAATTTATAGTAAAGTACCATAAAGAAGGCTGGTCTTCGAAGAATTGATGCTTTTGAATTATGGTGCTGGAGGAGACTCTTGAGAGTCCCATGGACTGCAAGAAGATCAAAACTATCCATTCTTAAGGAAATCAGCCCTGAGTGCTCACTGGAAGGACAGATCCTGAAGCTGAGGCTCCAATACTTTGGCCACCTCATGAGAAGAGAAGACTCCTTGGAAAAGACCCTGATGTTGGGAAAGATGGAGGGCACAGTGTTCTCGAAGCTACAAATATGAGTCTGACCAAACTGCGGGAGGCAGTGGAAGACAGGAGTGCCTGGCGTAAAATATATTGGAACCCAAAATTCCGCACTGGTTGTCTCCGTTAGAGGTAATGTGTGTTAAAAAAACTAACATGAGGAAAAAATGGGGTACGTATGGTGAATTGGTGATTAATGAAGGAGGGAAATGGAAATTGAAGCCATATGAACAAGTAAAAATGCTTATGTATGTCTGGCTGCATTATCGTCAGGTAAATGAAATATTTAAAAAAGATTTGAAGGAAAAAGGCTATGTGGAAAAGGAATCGATTTTCCAAAAAGATATAATAAACAATGAGTATAAAACTCTGTCAAAAATGTATAGGATATTGCTGGAATGGCACACTAAGGATGAAGAGGTTAAATCGGTAATGATACAATGGGCAAAGGATTTTGGGTATAATATTCAATTCGATGAATGGGAAAAACTGTGGAAAGAGAATATGAAATTTACGGCATGTACGTTATTGAAAGAGAATGTAATGAAAATGTTTTATAGATGGTACATGACTCCTGTAAAATTAGCGAAGATGTATAAGGTTGATAACAAATGCTGGAAATGCAAAGATAAAGAAGGGACGTTCTTTCATCAGTGGTGGGAATGTAAGAAAGTTAAAAGCTTTTGGGAAATGATTTATAATGAGATGAAAAAAATATTAAGATATACTTTTGTGAAAAAACCAGAAGCTTTTCTTTTAGGTATTGTAGGAAAGGACATAAGAAGAAAGGACTATAAGCTTTTCCAATACGCAGCAACGGCAGCCAGAATCCTGTGGGCCCAAAAGTGGAAACAAGAGGAGATACCGACGATAGAAGAATGGAGATTAAAATTGATAGACTATGCCGAACTGGACAAATTAACTGGGAAAATTAGATATACTAAAGACCAAAAGTTCATCGAAGACTGGGGAAAATTGGTGGATTATCTGAAAAACATTTGTGGTATAAACACAACGTTAGTGGGATTTCAAGAGGCACTGTAAAAATACAAATAAGTATTGTTTATAAAAAAAAAAATGGGAATAAGGAGGAATAATGGCAATATGGAAAAAGGGAATGTGTACTAAAGGTATAAGTACGAATGATCTCAGAGGCGCTGAAGGAAGTTCAAAACAGGTATAATATGTTGTATTCGATATAAAATGTATAACTGGATGAAAACTAATAAATTTATTTACAAAAAAAAAAAAGGAGTGCCTGGCGTGCTCTGGTCCATGGGGTCACGAAGAGTCGGACACGACTAAACGACTAAACAACAACAATTTAACAACAACAAAATGTTGGTACCACCCTGCAATTTGTTGTGATCTCCATGACAATCTGAAGTTATTTGCAATTTACAATCCTGGCCCAATATACTTTGCCCCACATTCCATCCGCAGAATCTGACTCGATTGGCAGTTGAAACTGACTTCAACACTGGGGACAGAGCAGCATTTTCCACCACACCTGAAGCAGCAGAAAAAGACTCAGGGTCCTAGAAAAGGTGATGTGGCAAAAGAGCAGAAAGGCTGGAGGACTCAAGAGGATCAGCTTTGAGCTACTGCTGTCACCACCCCACATCGTTTTCTTCTGGAGGTGTTTGTGACACTTTGCCTAATGGTACGGCCGGCCCTGACAGTAATGGACATCAAAATGTGGTGAACCAGCCCTGCTGCATTTGAGAGCCATTCTGCTTTTTCCACCTGAAGCCACCAGTGTGTAGTCTCACCGCTGAGTTTGAAAATTAGCTTTACTATTGATACACTGAGGAGATAGGGGAAGCCCCAAATTCCAGTTTTCCCCAAACTCACTAACCTGCAATCCCATATGTGTCTGCTGAGAAGCGAGTTCCATCGAGATCAGTAGGAGTTACTTTCAAGGAATTACAGTCTAACAGTACCATCCTATAGATGCCTACTCAGATGCAAATGTTCTCAGAAGAACTATGCTCAGGTAAGTGTGCAGCCAAGGACTGCAGCCCAGAAAACCCCCCACGTTTCCAGCAAAACTGCATTGCTTAAAAAAAATAATTATGAGCAGTAGGGTTTGTGGTAGTAACTCCCATACTCCTCAAATTCATGTCTGACTTGACTTTATTGTTTATAGGTTAATTTTTTAATTACTCCATTGTGTGGCATAACTTTTTCTCAAGTCTTCCATATTGAGACATGTTTTTTTTTTTTTTTGAGATGCTCGTGGGGTAGAGATGCTAATGTACTGCCAAGTCACTTTGAGACGTCTTAAATAAATAAATAAATAAATAAATAAATAATAAACCTTTATTGTCACTGCACCACCTGTGTGCAGTGAAATTAAACGAGCCCCCCCCCATACACTCAGTCTTGTTCGCGCTCTGTGTGATTTTACACTTCTTGTGTAATAGGTGACACCATCATCATACTGGCATCCACCACTGCCCCATTTGAAATCGTAATGTTCCAGGAATAAACTCTGACATAAAACCCACATTTAAGAATCCTCTCTGGGTCAAACTCAGCCATGATAATAATTTGGCATTCACATTTTAAACAATCCAGCATCATGGAAAAACACACCCTATCCTGTTCCGAACCACGCCGTGTAAAAAGATTGGGCGAAAAGATTCCTGCATTGAGAGGGCTGGACTAGATGACCCCCCGGGTCCTTTCCAACTCTACCGTTCTATGATTCTATGAAAATAGTTGTATGCTTCTTTCAGAAAAATGTCTCTTTCACATGTATTGGGACCTTTGTGTTGGTATACAAATTGACATGGCTCTGGGGACTGAGAGAATGATCTTGGTTAACCATTACCAGTTAAGCTCCTGCTGCTCCTTGTTTTAAGCTGCCCCACTAGCAAATTAGAAGATAACAACACCTTGGGGAACATTCTGTACATTCATAGTGCTCTCAAAAGGCAAAAAAAAAAAAAAAAAAAAAAGCAATCTCTCTCAACATTACAGCTGAGGTTGTACTGAGGAAGGCATAGTTAATGGAGGGGAAGAGTTCATAATATCCAGGTGTTTTCTAGTTATCTATGTTCTTGTGCATCTATGGCTGAATGCAAAATTTAAAATTTCAGAATTTATAGGTTGCATGGGGAAAGTTGCATGAAGGCAACTTCATGTCTTTTTCTCTGACATCCTCTCCTGTGTACACATCCTCTGCCTCAGTATGAATTACCGAGGCATTTTACAACGAAAGCTCAGAAATCAAAATAAAACACAAGCTAAAACAAAAACAGGAGACTAAAATAAAATCCCGTAGCAAGTGCTTAAGCATCTGGCAAGCCAAATGCCTGCCAGGACAGGCGGGTGCATGATAAGTGTAGGAGTGAATTGTTGGTTGCTGAGTATTGAGTGGGTGTGTTTATTGGAAATATGGCGCCAGAGGTGACTCTGCAGGAGGAAGGATGGAGGAATCCACCTATAATGGTCATTATGGGAAGGGGGAGATATGGTGTTAGAGTTTGCAGGTGTTTATGGACCACCTCCTCTTCTGGCCCTTTCTCTATTCCTCAGATTCCTGGTTTGCTCTGCCACCATGCCTTCCAGCCTGGTGATGTTCTTTCAGTGTGAAGTCACAGGTAGGTAGCTGTGTTGGTCTGCTGTAGTCGAAACAAAATAAAAAAATTCCTCCCAGTAGCACCTTAGAGACCAACTAAGTTTGTTATTGGTATGAGCTTTCTTCAGGTATCTGCAGAAGTGTGCATACACATGAAAGCTCATACCAATAACAAACTTAGTTGGTCTCTAAGGTGCTACTAGTGTGAAGCCAGTTCATAATAAGGACCCACATTCATGATTTGATCATGGATGAGGAATTTAGCCTGGCATTTATTGTCAAGACCTGGGTGGGTGTGCTGGGTGGGGTTGATGTGATACAGTTGTGTCCACCTGGTCCACAGTTGTGTCCATCAGTATAGGCTAGAGCTGAGAGATAGTCACTCAATGGTCCTTGAATGGGTCAGTCTGGGACATCATGGCCTCCATAGCAACAATGAGGCTGTGTCAGTTTGTCATTGGCAGAAACACATAAAGCAAGGCATTTGGGTCTGATCTTTGTCCCAGGACTTGGAAGAAATGATCTGGAAATAGAGGGAGGTTGAAATAAGCCTTCCGACATGGTCAGGTCTCACAGTGGCAGTTCCTCCCCATGATGGACCCAATAAGATAGTCCAACCCCAGAGACTTTGGGAATGCAAGGGACTCCTGAATGCTCTGGGGAATTTTTTGGGTGAACAGAATTGGTGGTCCCTTCAAGGCTCTAGACTCACCATGGAATGACAAGATGTATTAGATGAGAAACCTACATTGTTTCTTGATTACTCTGGGGAAGCTGTGGACAGTGACAAAGGTTGGACAACAGTCTTGAGTACAAATGGTATAAGACTCACTGCAAAGGCAACTGAATGCACATTAGTGTGCATGATTGTGCCTAAAGCATTGCAGTGAGGAATACTTTACTGCCTCCATTGCCTCCTCAAATAGCTAATGTTGTGGTCATTTTTTATACTTCATCAAAACCAGAGATATGAGTACTTTTGAGGTACAATTGTATGCGGTATGCTTGTCAGTGTGATCCTATACATGTCTACTCAGATGTAAGTACTACTGAGTTCAAACAGAACTTAGGATGGGATTAAACTAATAGGCTTCCACTTGCACAATGGGGCTTCCCCCCTCCCCTCTGGGGTTGCCCCCCAAATTGGCTGGGGGTGTGTGTGTTAGAGACCCCCAGGAACAGTATATGGAGGGTGATCCTTCCATCTGGCGAGCTTATATGACTGAGCAGACAAAACGTTTGTAATAACACAAATGTTGAAATCCACCCTTAATGTGCATAGGATCGTGCATGTGTATGTGTGTGTGTGTAAAAGAGAGAGAAAGAGAAGAGAAAGAGAGAAAGAGATTCCCTTGCTAAATTGAATTCTTGAAATAAACCTTTTGCAAAAAGGAATCTCAAGCTTGTTCATTTCTTCCCCTCTTGCATTGAATAAATAGCATTGTTAAAATAGCCAAGTACAATTAAATGTGATGCCTTTACTGCAGTTTTGGCTATAGGATTCTAGGGAGTTATCACAGCATCAATGAGTATTATTGTTTTAAGATGTGCAGCAAGTTTGGATGTCAAAGCCCAACCCTGCATATTGACATTAAGCTTTTTTTAAAAACAAAACAAAACAAAACCAGTGCCTTCTGATTTTATTTTCCATGCACGTCTGGGCAACAGAGATGTTTGTCAGCTTCTTCACACCTTCTGGTAATTAAATAAATTAAATATGTTGCCAGGAAAAAGACTGAGAGATCCAGTAGGTTAACAATTGCCTCTCAAGCCATCTGTTGACATCTATATTAGGCATTGCTATTGAACTGCTTGATACTATGAAACCTTGGTTCCGTCAGCTGGCAAACTCCACCAAGAATCATTCCAGAAGGATAATAATGGTGTGAGAGAGATTCTGTGTGGGTCACTGGCTGCTTGCATTTTCATGAATGACAAATAGGTGCACCCTTCTTGTGGGATGAGAGGACACATGAAAAGAAGAAAACAGAGTCAGTGAAGAGAAATGGGGTGCCAGACAAGTACAGTGGTACCTCAGGTTACAAACGCTTCAGGTTACAAACACTTCAGGTTACAAACTCTGCTAACCCGGAGGTAGTACCTCGGGTTGTGAACTTTGCCCCAGGATGAGAATGGAAATTGCGTGCCAGCGGTGAGGTGGCAGCAGGAGGCCCCATTAGTGAAAGCATGCCTCAGGTTAAGAACAGTTTCGGGTTAAGAACGGACCTCCGGGACAAATTAAGTTTGTAACCCGAGGTACCACTGTAAGTGGAAAGTAGCAGAGGGAAATGTGTTTGCCCCCTTGTTTCAGTAAAGGTTTCTTGCTCCTTCTCTCTCTCTCTCTCTCTCTCTCTCTCTCTCTCTCTCTCTCTCTCATATTACTTTGTTAAATACTACACACCTTACAGTTTCCACTGACCGTCAGAGGTGGGGTGGATGAGGACACAAGGCTGGGAAAAACCTTTCCCCTATGATGCCATAGACTTGAATGCCCTCCCAAGGGAGGTCTGCCTGGCTCAGTCACTGCTCTTTTTTCAAAGAGTCTTCAGGACAAATGTCTTCAGGACAAATTATGCTGCTTTTAGATACTTTTGTTCTCATGGGATGCTGACATTTTAATAAGATCCAATGTGACGCTGTGGTTAGAATCCTGGTCTAGAATCATGGAGACCCCAGATCAAATCCGTGTTCAGCCATGTAGTTCACTCAGTGAACCTCACTCATTATTTCTCAGTTTAGCCTACCCCACGGGGTTGTTGTAAGGATAAAACAGAATGGGGGAAAATAAAATTGTAATAATTAAAGAATGGAATATATTGTTTGTATGTCTATAATAATACCGTGCTACCTCTAGTTATGGACTCAATCTGTTCCGAGATGCCGTTCGCACCCCAAAAAGTCCATAACTAGAGAGCTGCTTCTGCGCACTTGCACGGTGTGATAGAGTGCTTCTGCGCATGTGTGAAGTGTGCAGAACACTTCTGCGCATGCACGCACAGTGAAACCCAGAAGTATGCACTTCTAGGTTTGCCACGTTTGCAAGCCAAAAAGACGCAACATAAACCTAACACAACACGAGGTATGACTGTAGTGTTTATTTTTTTAAAAAAGGATAATGTTTTAGAAATTGTTTTCAATTCAGCTGTGTGTCATCCATTGTACAGTACAGTCGTACCTTGGAAGTTGAACAGAATCCGTTCTGGAAGTCCATTTGACTTCCAAAATGTTCGGAAACCAAGGCGCAGCTTCTGATTGGCTGCAGGAAGCTCCTGCAGCTAATCGGAACCCGTGGAACCCACATTGGACCTTCAGGTTCCAAAGAATGTTCACAAACTGGACGTTCACAAAACTCTCTTCCGGGTTTGCGGTGTTCGGGAGCCAAAACGTTCGACCCAAAAGGCATTTGACTTCCGAGGTACAACTGTATCATGAATACATGTGTATAGAAGCCAGCTCTTCATGATGTGTGTAGACTATGCAAGAGTCTATGTCCACAGTTGGAAGAGGTCCTGAACAAATAGATTTGAGACAAAACTGACACCCCTGTGACGTTCATCCCATGTCTACCCATGTATTTTTTCTAGACAAATATACACCCTTGTAGGAAAGGGTGTACTGCATGCAGCAGCTAGCAGAACATTTAAAATGGGTTTTAGATTGGCTTAAAATACCGCTAGTCCCACTAAACTGTTGCATAGACTTCTCCGATTTTCCTACATGCTACATGTTAATGAAGTTTTAATGTTTCTTGCAAAATACATACTCTGATATCTCAATCTAATTTTCCAATTTACATTTAATTGGGGAGGGAAGCGCAAAATATGTTTCAAGCCGGGGTGGGGGGGATAAAACACTTGTAATTGATTTCAGGAATACCATCCAATCTTATCTTAAATTGAGATGCCATAGTGACTACATTGCTGTTTAAATCAGAAAACAAAATTATTCCAGGTACGAGATGATGGTGAAGAGATTTGTGGTAAATAGCCTGTGAATTCAAATGTGGCTTGCGCATCTCTTGAGATTTCTCAGTTCCTACAAATTAGACAAATAAATTGGTAGTTCACCTACTGCATCCTGGTAAACAAACATTTTTCAGCAAAACTCTCTCCTCTATCCATTAAGCGGGCCTAGTTTCAAAGACCGTAAAGAGCTGTGGCAGAAGTGATGGGTCTTTGAGTTAGAATTCAGAATAATTCTTGGCAGGACACTAATGAAAAAACAACTAATTCTGACAATTTACCATAGTAACTGAAGCATTCATGTTATTAATGTCAGCATGATCTAAAACTGAAAGCTCAACCACAGTGACGCACACAGCACTCAGCCATTTCCCCTTCCTGTAGTGGAAATCTAAGAGGAATTCAGACTTTCATTTGTACACTGGCATTGTTCTACTAAACTGACAATGAGCAGAGTCAAAAGAGAAGGATGCTGTACACTGAGGATCAAACAAACCCTTGCAAAATTCATTCACTGAGTTGTGATTTGTAGGCCAAGTCTCCCTAATCTTAGCTATTATGTTCTAGCCTACTCTTTGGCATGGAGCAAAGTCCCAGAAAACTACACCGCACCATGAATACCCTCCAACATTTCTCCAAGGAAAACAGGGAAGTCCTGTTCCATGATGATTATGATAATAATGTTATTATTTATACCCTGCCCATCTGACTGGGTTGCCCAGCCACTCTGGGCGGCTTCCAACACATATAAAAACATAATAAAACATTAAACATTAAAAAACTTTCCTATACCTTCAGATACCTTCTCCTAGGCTTGGTGGTTGCATAACTCTATACCCTCCAACATTTCTCAAATGAAAATAGGGACTTTTAAAGGAAAAGCTGGACATTTTGGGATCAAATTAGAAACAGGAACGGCTTCTGTAAATCCAGGACTGTCCCTGGAAAATAGGGACATTTGGAGGGTCTGCACCATATAATTTTTCTGAATATATAGATCAGTTCTCATGATTGATTTATCTGTCTGCCATGGACTGGTAGAGCTGCAAATCTGCATGAATTTATTGAAAATTATGGTAAGCCTATTTGTTGACTTACTTACTTACAAGCCTGGATGACTGGGTTTGATCTATGAAGGAGAGGGGAGCCAACAGGCCCATCACCTAAAACTCCTGTTGACTCTTTCAGAACAGTTCAACTCTGATTCACCTCTTGAATGTGTAAACAAATCAGTGGTTGAAGTGAGCTCATGGATTTGTCTTTTATCCCAGGATAATTGATTCTATAAAAAGGCCCAGTGGTATCTGATGGGCTCATCTCATCTCCCCAGTGGTAGCTTTGACATCTTTGAAGTCTGCAGAGGTGTAACAGGGAGGCCAATTATGCACTCAGGAGTGTATTCAATTAACAATATTCCTCAAGTAATATTATGCCGGGGGGGGGGGGTTGGGGTGTGTGTGGCCTAACTACAGAAATCCAGTGTGTCTGGCACCTGCAGCCGCATAGGGACTAATGCTGCTGATCCTGCAAGTCCAGCTAACATTGGAAAGTGATTATCTGTCCTAGTAATGTTGACTCTAACTGGCCGCAGCTCTGCAGGCACTACAAACTGCAGACCGGGGTTGTTATCTAGGAGGATCAGTATGGCAAGGCAGTTAAAAACAGGCTCTAGTAAAAATGGGGGTGGGTGGGGGGAAGAAATTCAGTTTGGTCCTGAAGCTGCATTTTAATACACCTTGCATATGGTTTCATATTTCCTGAAACAGTGTCCAAACTGAAATGCAATCATCTCTTGAAATTGGCACTTCTCTGAATTTTGCATGTACTTTGCCAGCCAAAGCACAAGCTCACGTAAAATGACTATTGAAATATATAGTAAAAAATTGTCCAGTAGCACCTTAGAGACCAACTAAGTTTGTTCTTGGTATAAGATCTGAAGAAGTGTGCATGCACATGAAATCTTATACCAAGAACAAACTTAGTTGGTCTCTAAGGTGCTACTGAAATTATATATTTATATTATATTATATTAATTATATTATATTATATTATATTATATTATATTATATTATATTATATTATATTATATTATATTATATTATATTATATTATTATATATAATCTCGACTGTGTCAGACCAACACGGCTACCTACCTGAATCTAGTAAAATGAATATGTTAGTCAAAAGGAAACACAAAATGAATGCATCACTTTAGGGGAAATTGCTTGCAAATATGTGTCTTCAAGGCAAAATTGCGTACCAAAAAATGTCTCTTAAGAAGAAATGCCCACTAAAATGCTGATGCAGGGAAAAAACAAAACTGATGCGGAAATTTCGTGACTGAACTTAAGGCTAGAAACATGAGGAATGGAGAGGACCTGAAATTGCCAGGTCTGTCCATCCCTAGTGCAAACATTCAACTCCCTGCGTGAGACGGTCCTTCCTCCCTGAGGGTCCTCCTCCTCCTTCCAATTAGTGCTGCGGTGCTAAAAGGATCACGGGAGACACTAGAGTTCAATATACCAGAGACAGGCATATGGCCAGAAAACACTTTTTTTGTCAATAAAGTATTGGAAGGAAAAGCAGGTTGCTCTTCAAAGAATCCAAAAAAATTCAGTGCCCCAACTAAAAAAAAAAAAAAAAAAGTATATAATTTTTATATATATAAAAAAGCTGCAAACAGGAAAAACAAATGGATCCTAGTTCACAGACAGTTTGCAATAAGCCTTGGAGAGAGGATAAAGTATGTGCAGAAAACATACAGTGATTATATAGATCTGATGCAGGCCTGCCTTGTCGCCTTCCTCTCTGCTCTGCCCCCCCTCCCCAAAAGATGTAACAGGGCACACAAATGGAGTGTAAAGTCAATGGGATTACATTTTCCTAATTATTTTCTGGTTGAGGTTTACATCACAGGCACAGAATGAGATCAGCCGGGACTTGCCTCTCGAACAAATCACTCAGACTTAATCATTGCTCACATAAACAACAACGGGGGGGGGGGATGTGAACCGGGGGAGGGAGGCAAGAGAGCGGAGGAGGCTGAGAAAAGACAGAGAAGTGCTTCTTCAATCACAGTGGCAAGGAACAAAAACCTGGAGGGGGGGAAAGCTGTTGGACCGCCACCAAATTCTCCCTCGCTAGAGACGGGAGCCCATCTGCTGAGCTCTGCAACTTAGCTTTAACTACCATTCAGCTTGCGTCTCTGCAGAGATCAATCTGTAGTGCTGGCAGATGGACCCCTGCTTCCCTGAGTCGCTGTGTTATTTGTTTAATAAATTTAATTAATATCCATACCACATTGGATTGCTCCCAGGAAAGGGGGTTGCAGCTCTCTCTCTTTCCCTGATAACTACACTATGAGTGATTTCCCAGAAAAGACCAGAGAACAGAGCCCCCAGGCCACTGAAAATTTTTAAGTGTCCAGGCGCTTACATTGCTTTGCATGTATTTGGTTGTTGTTGTTGTTGTTGCAATTCCACTGATGTTATTATTGGAGACTATTTTAAATTTGCAAATGAGTATGAGTTTTGGAGATAGGCAGGAGCCAACATGCATCTTGTTTTGTATCACTTGCAACATTAGCAAGGCTAGTTCTAAAAAGCATCAGATGTAATTGAACTACTGACAATTTTATCTATTTGCCAAATAAAATAAAGAGATTGGTAATGAGAACGCTCTTCCAGACAAGATACATATTACTAACAAAAATCCGAATGTGCGGTCATGATTGTCTTGGGTAAGTTCTAATGTCTAATAAGCAAGAATGTGCACTTTAAAATACAAATAAATATAACCTCAGTGATGGAGTGCCAAAGAATCATAAAGACAACCACGGTCTCACATGTTGTCACAGTTTAAGTATATATATATATTTAAAAAAAGAATGAAAAAAGCTGCATTTATCTCCATTGGGCTAGAGGAATTTAATATATCCTTAGGATCAAGACCCAGCAAAGTGGAATAGTCAAGGGCATCTGGAATTTTTCTGGCATACTAAGAGAAAATATGTTATTTAAGATAACCGAGACTTTGATGTGATGCACACTTTGGCCAGTTTGTCTAACTTGTTTTTAAAGCCATCAAATGTGCTGCATGAAGAAGTACTTCTTTTGTCTGCTCTGAATCTTCCAACATTCAACTTCCTTGAATCTCCTCAAGCTCTAGAGTTATGAGAGAGTGAGGAAAACTTTTCTCTGTCCACTTTCTTCTCAGCCTGTACAAATTTAGACACCTCTATTATCTCTCTCTCTACTCATCTTTTCTCCATACTAAAACCCCCCAAATGTTGTAACCATTCCTCATAGGTGAGTTGCTCTGCTACCTGGATAATTTTGGTCACCTTTTCCCAGCTCCACAATATCTTTTTTGAGGTGAGGCAGCCAGAACTGTAGACAGGAATTCCAAGTATGGTCACATAATAGTGCCATGAGGGGCACCTTCAATCTTGCCTGATGCTAAGTCTGTTCTGTTAACTCTGCTTTAATAAAGATCTCTTCCTTGCTTATGAGCAAGAGCCCCTCTGGTCATATTCTGGGTAGGAGCTGGGATACATCAGTTTGTAAAATGGCATTATGATATTGGTAGTTTTATTTTCAATTATTTTCCTAATGATTCCATTTATGGAAGATAGGATACACCCGAAGAACCAGCATCTGAAACCTAAGATTTTGCATTAGTGCATCTATCTGTGGTGCTGGTATAATGTTATGATATGAATTGGCATAGCTGCTGGTAAGGCATGTTCTAAGCATTTGACACCATGGTACGTAAAACCAGGCTGTTTACTTCATGTTCAGAAGCTGAAATTACAAATAGAAAACATACCATCTATATGTCTGTAACAGTGATGAGAATCTACCTGAATTTTTTCTTAGCTATCTTGGTTTTATAAGGCATGCCTGGAGTCAAATAAGATGTCTTCCAGATTAAGCTGGACTTTCTGAATTCAATCTGTGTTTCCCTGTCACAGATATCTATTTCAATTGTGTGATGACTTGGCTAATTTTGTTCAGCCGATTTGTAGCTCATCACTCTCCCTCTCCCCTTACATTTTAGCTGCATATTAAATGAGTTCATTATCTAGACTGGAATTTCAGATGGTTCTTAAAGTTGCTTTTAAACACATATAGGTTGTGCGATATCACTCTGCATCAAAGGATTTCTTCCCTTTCTAATAATACAGGGTCACCAGGTTTTTGTGCGACTAGCCAAGCCTCCAAGGACTCACAGGCTGCATATGGCTTTCAAGGCCAGTGAAGGAACAGAACAGGCTTTCAGCTGAGGTCGCACTAGCTACTTTAGGGGTCCCCGAGGATCTGAGGATGCCTAGTGGGGCACCTGCTTTTCCTTTGAGGAGGAAACCACCACATCGTTCCCACAAATGGCTTCCAATGGTGGCTAGGATGGAGAGAGGAGACAGTGGCATTTTCTTGGCAGTGTCAGTGCTGCACTCATTGATTGGGGATGGACAGTGGTGGTAGCAAGGTTGAGGCAGACAGGAGCTGGTTGTGGTAGCTGTGTTGGTGGTATGGGCTTTCTTGAGACCCTAAAGCATAGGTGAACCTTGTGATGCAGAATGGAGTGAGGTCTGACCAACCCCCCATTGCAGAAAAATCTCCTGGAGCAAGCTAAACTCCTGCAATTTTTCAGCAAATGCAATTTTTACAAGGAAAGAAACTCATCTAACTTGCAGACTTTCAAGATGCAGACTATTGGCTTTTATCTGACTATAATCTTAGTACAAGAGAGTGACCTTTCAGCAGAAAAATCTCAACATATCAATGTAATAGAAAAGCCAGCTTCCACCATTCTTCTCCCTAGAATTCTCTATCTCTGCCCAAAGGCTCACTTCTTCCATGATCTCCAGAAAGAGAAATCACATAAGCAACACTGCTTGGATATGCTTCCTGTCTGGCAATCTCCTCAAGATATCCTCAAATTTCTCTGGGCTAGTGAGATACTAAGTATTGCTTTTCTGCCTATCTGGCTCCTAGATGTTCTCTGATTGAAAGCTGGTCCCTTTGCTCATCGAGCTTTCTCTTTCACTTTTTTGGGGGGAAAACATTAAAAAGGCTAATTTTGAATATGCATTGTCTTTGCTTGAAGTTTTCTTTTAATTTTCACAAGAAAGAACATCAAGCTGCTTCTCCCCCGACATGTCTCAGGAGTCTCTCTCTGCCAGGCCAGATGAAGGTGTGAGAGATCTGCGTATTCATTGCACATAGGAGAGATGCTTTCCATTAAGCAAGTGCTGAAAGCCCACTAAAACCAGAAAATCTGTGTTATCTTTTGCTTTCAGTGCAATCAACTTTTTTCTTCTATTCCCTTATTTGGAGCCTCCAATTAAAAAACAAAAAACAAACCCTAAAACCTGGAAGCCTGAATTTCTCCTGCTTGATGGAGAAACTCAGGATTTGTCTTTTTTCATGTTCCGAACCAGCATGGGCCCATTTGTTAGATTTGTAAGGTGAAGTACATGGAATTAACAGGGTTAGGTCCATCTGACCTGATGAATATTACTGGCTTCAAAGCCATGGAGACTTCAAAGTGGTGGCTGTGACTTTTCCTGTGAGCATGTGCCACGATCAATCTGTGTTTCTGAGATGCTGTGAGGAATGCACCATTCATTTAAAAGCTCTGCCCTTTACTGAATGTAAAGCAGCAACACTAAAAGAAGCTGACTGTGCTGATTGGGGCTGAGGCAAGTTGTGGTCCAAAACATCTGGAGGGCATCAGCTTGGCAAAGAATACATTTGGAACTCTCTTTCTTTTTTCTTTTTATGATGTATAAAAGTGGGCTTAAAGACTTAGCCATAAGCAAGTGGGGAAAGGTTTCTTTTCCCACCAGAGAACCATACTCCACAGATCTTCTGTGAGGGGGGATGAAGGGGTGGCGAAGGGAGGAGGAATTGTCCATCAAAGGATCAAAGAGTGGAGAGAAGACAGGCTATATGTACACATGTTTACCAGTGCAGCACTCTCTGTGAGCAATTCCCTTACCTTTTGACCACAGACCTGTCAAAACTGCCTACTACCCTTCGAACTCATGCAGTTTCTTTCCTTTTTTTAATACCTCAAATATGTTCACATGGGTGGATGGTAGTAGGTGTATATCATATCTGAACAAATGATGGACACAAATTGCTTTAGGCATGGCTAGCATATGCTAATTTCCATTATTCCCTTTTCTTATGAAACACCCCACCTGCAGCACATATCTTTTATGATGTCTATTTTAAGTGTCGAAGAAGGAGAACAAATGTTCTGCTCCCGAGTCGGAAAGTCGGGAAGAGATTGTGACCATTGTAATACATTTTAGCACTGGGCGTTCTTATGCATTTCAGTTCAGAAGTTAGATCGATTGAGTTTAAAGGGACTTACTCTCAAATAAGCGAGCATAGGGTTGTGATCTTACTGAAATCCTAGTTACAGTCATTATTGCAAGTCCTATAGCTAGACCACCCTACATTTTTCATTTAATCTTTAGGGAAGAGGTTTCATTTTGCTGCTTTGCCATTTGGGTTGTAATAGTGTTGCTTGACAGTAAATTTTAAGGAATAAGATCCAGAAAAAACCATGGGTGGAACTCAGCACAGTACTTGAGACCCTGAAGGAAGGATGTGGGGCAGGCAATTTTTGCTGGTCCTCCTTCTCCCCTACAACCTTCTGAGTCTCCCAAAAAGTTGTTTGAGCTATTTTACAGAACAACGTGGAAGCTGGTGCTGGAGGCTACAGGGGCTTAGACTGTCCCCTTCCTTTTCCTGCAGCATGAATCTCTGTTGGATTGCAGTCCCTTCATAAGTGGAAGGATCCTTTCAATTTCTGGAAAGGCAAGTCTGGGTGCAAGCCATGGTAATTTTGGACATAGAAAACATAAGGAGGAGATTTTTCTGTCCCCCGTTGGCTTAGACCAGCTTTCACCAACTTGATGCCCTCTAGGACTACAAAAATAGTTGTGTGACTGGGCTGTTCATAGTTGTAGTCTAAAGCATCTGGAGAGCACTAGATTAGTGAAGTCTGGCTTGTACAATAGCCAGTAAATGAAAAACCGTGGCGATAACAGTAGGGAAGAATATACTATATGCACCAACATCCCATCTGATGATTCACGGTAAACGAACTGCAATACAAATGTTTACAACAATGTCATTTTATGCTAGACAACACAATTTGCTACCAAAATATTGGTCCCAGATGGAGTACATGTCTGTTAGTACTAATGAACCTGATGTTCAGAGGAAGATGTTAACTCTAAGCTGCCTGCAAATCTTTTTTAAAAAAACACCCACAAAACAGTAAGTTGCCCATTTAAGCCCAGTCTGTGAATTAAATTTTGGAAAATATTATCAGTTATTTTTAAGATGATGTCAAACATCAGAGAAATAAAGAAAATAAGTTAAAGATTTTTACAAAAATGCTCACTCTGAATACAGAGACTTTTTAATTGTTAGCTGCATATATTTATCATATTTCACCTGATTAATTTTGTGACACATGACTGAAATATGCAATGGGTAGATAGGGAAAATACATATAATTGTAATATTTCAGATGGCTATATGTGTGGGAGTCTGTCTGTTCAACTTACTCCTCTGGTGTGGGCAAAGAGGTACTTTAGAAAACACTGAGAGGAACAGGAAGGAATCTGAGTTTGAGGAACCTGTTGCCTATGACCAGTGCTTTCCCCCCTGGGGTACTCAAGGGTACTCAGTACCGGTACCTCTTTTCATTGTTGTTAAAAAGTGTGACTTCATGGTGAGTGCTAACACCTATTTTTCTAAGGGGGAAAGCATATATGAGTGCTTAAAATAAATGCCATTGCCAGAAATTAAGAGAGGAAATATGTGGGGAATGGACTGAGGAATACATATTGATTCTAGGAAGTGTTAGATGAGGGCAGAAAAATAAGAAAAATAAATAAAAAGAGAGACTTTCATTATGGCAACCTCCTTCATTCTGAACATATGCTTCTATAGTGCAAGCAGAAGCTTCCAGTGTGTTACGGAACAAAACCTAAGCCATCTTTCTCTCTCTGTGTTGCTGCCTCTGAATGCTTTATAGTGGTGAGAATCTCCTAACCTCTCTCCCAGACTCCAGCGTTGCACCTCAAGTGGAAAGAACAACACGCCGCTCCCATCATTTTGACATCTGTAAGGGGTTAAGTCATTCTTGAACAGTTTATCACCCATCAATTGTAATTAAATATGTTTATATTAAATTATGTGATATAATTAATGTAAAATCTTTTAGCCTGTGCTGTTGTTAGAACCAGATGCTGAAGCATCAACAGTATTTCAACATGACTGTGCTGCCTTGCCAGCTGTCTAACTGTAATTACTTTAATCTCAGCTTGTTATCTAATTATCACCTTTGTAAAGGGAAAAGTACTCTCTAATGCGTACTGATTGTTTCAGATGATGATGAAGAGCATGAAACAGCTGTCAGATATCTTAGGCCTGTTTATCTAGATTAAAAAACTTATCATGAGTCCTGGTTGGCCTCAAACCTCCCTGATGGAAAAACATGGCAGATATGGAGCTGGATTATACAGAATTTTCCCCACCTTGCTTGCCTTTTGGATTGCAAATTAGGTATTAGTGTAAACACACGTAAGCCTGGAGTTGTCTTTAAGAGTAGCACTACACTTGCATATATCAGTACAGTAAACTCCTTCAGCAAAAGCAAACATGACTGCTGTTTGATATGCAGGTCCCTGCATTTTGGGTGATGGGAGTGTTTTTACAAGCATATTACAAACCAATACAGAACTTCATGATTCTAAGCATGTTTAACTCAAAAATAAGTCCCACCGTGTCCAATGGAGCTTGCTCCCAGGCATGTGTACATATGGTTGCCATTTAAGATACCCTTTATTTTTAATTTTACTTCACCTCAATGAACAGAAGATTGGGATATATCTGCTTGCCCCTCATTAGATGGAGGGTATTAGACAGACAATTAGATGGACATTTGTCCTGTCCATTCTTCATCCATCAATCCGAAAATTATTGTTTTTATTTTTATTATGTATTTTCTGTTTTTTATATTGTGATTTTATGTTGTGAACCACTCTGAGATCTATGAGTATAGATGAGTATAGACATTTATTAAAATTTAATTAAGAAATGAAATAAAATTAAAATGTATCAAAGAGGAGAGAAATTTTGAGGGAAATTCTTATGGATGGGTGCAAGTTTTTTTTATAACACCTGCTTTAAACATCTGTAAGTTTCATTTATTGCAATAAAAGATAACTCTTTAGCAAGGGGCTTTTCATTTTATAAATCATCTCACCAATGGTCTGCACTGCAGCCTTCCTGGGTGCCTGAACTTTAATAAAAGTCCAAGGGAGCCCATCATGAGATAATACTTTCCACCAGACTTCTTCACATCAGGAGCCACAGGCAGTAAAGGAGGCTGCAGAGGGCTGGAAAAAACGTATCCCTGGAAAGAAAACACACCAGTCTTGGCCACTGTGCAATGATAAGCTAAGCTCAAAACCCACCATCCACTGAGAATGAAGAAAAACGAAAGCTTCTTTCACAGAAGAAGAAAACTTTTGAGAAACTGGAGCACAGAAAATAGCACAGCACAATAATAAGATAAACCCAATCAAAAGCAGAATGAGATCAGATTCATTTCTCCCCTGCCTCTCCCCACCAACAGAGCTATGGAATAAACATCACTGTCTCTCAGTTTGGTCTTGGATATAAGTTTTGGTGGTGTTGAAGGCCAAGCCAAACTTCTTCACTATTTTGATTAGATATCCCAATTCCAGGCCATTAAATGTCATAAATCTTGAATGAAGGGCATTCTAACCAGACTTTACTTTTTCTGATTATTACAATGGTAAAAGAAGCAATTAACTATTAGTATTCAGAATGGACTGGCAGTTACTTGGTTAAATCTAAGTAGGGGGGTAAAGAATGGATGAACCTATTTCCAATGAGCAACAGGGGAGAGCAAAAAAAGAGGTGAGGTTACTGGTACGGACCATCACAAAAAAGCACGGCCAGAGAGACACTAGTTGCACTAGGTGAAGAATGTGGATAACCCTGGCAGGGCATGGAAAGTGGGTGTTCTTACTAACCCTATCTGCAATCTTTGAAGGGCTGAGCACACTCTTTGTTTCTGGAGTCTTTCTTAAAGAAGCAGAGTTTTCCTAGAACACAGGGAGGAGAAGCTACATAGCAGAGTACGGCCATTGCTACTGAGTACAAACTGAGGTTGCAAAAAGAGTTCGGTGAGTACAGTTTGGGCACAGTTCCTGACCTGAATGGCTGCTTGATGGATGTTGTTGGCTAAGTGCCTGAAGTGTGACTGTTGTCCAATGTTTCAGGCATGGAGAATCCTCAGTCAGGGCTGTTAAAAAGCCAAGCAGTGGGAATGCATTGGGTGGCCCGACTCAGAAATGAAACAAGAAGAAGGCATATATCTATCTCTCTCTCTCTCTCTCTATCTATCTATCTATCTATCTATCTATCTATCTATCTGGCACTGACATCACTTTGTATAGCTGCAAGGTGTCATTCCAGAAGCTTAGGGATGGTTTTTGTCTTGGTTCACTACACCTTCGCTTAATTCACCTTTCCCAGAGAAAATTGGCATTCTGAGAGATTGCCTTCCAGGGGCATCCTTAAAATGGAAGTGAGGCCATGTGATAATAGGCAGTGGGGTTGATCCCCATTTGGTCAGAGTGGACATAACCCTTTACAAAACAAAGGAAAGGAAAAGACACAGATTTTCCAATGGAAGTAAAAAAAACCAAAAAAACAACAACAACAAAACCACCATTCATATTGACTTCCCTGTCTTACTTCTCTTTGGGCTGGCACCCTCCATGTCTCTGGCATGCCACCTTTTATATGCAGACATTTTCTTCCAAAAAGACAATAAACTTTTATAACCTTTACATGAGGTAATGAAGTCAGTTAATGCTATTCTGCTAAATCAAGTCCCCTCCAGTTGATAGATAGTAGGACTGAATGCAGCAATATGTAATTAGTTTGTGTAATTCATTGCTATAGGATGTTTTGATAGCCATTAGCATGGAGTGGCTGACCTTTCTTGACCCATGGTTAACCCTCTGGGGAGTGGGCATGTAAAAGTCGATGTGACCAGAGTCTTTAAAAGAGGGCATGGCAAGAAGTGCAGTTCTCTAGACTGCCTTACAAAACACTTTCCCACCAGCTGTTCTACACTTTTAAAAATTCTTATAAAAATATACATCAGGAAGCTTAGTTTGGTCAGAATCGAGTATACACTTCCAGAGTAAACGCTAAATACATTACTTCTGGTGAATGTATAACTGCTAGAGGGCCATGAAAATTTATGTCCAGGTTTTTTTTTTAGATTTGTCTACCCATGTGCTATCTGAGATCATATGTGATTGCCCACCCCCCAGCTCTCCTAGAGGGATGCTTTCACTGGCTAGTTTCATGACTGGATAAATCCACAGGCTAAATTTGATCCAATTATGGTGCTGGAGGAGACTCTTGATTACCATTCTTAAGGTAATCAGCCCTGAGTGCTCACTGGAAGGACAGATCTTGAAGCTGAGGCTCCAATACTTTGGCCACCTCATGAGAAGAGAAGACTCCCTGGAAAAGACCCTGGAGGGCACAAAGAGAAGGGGACGACAGAGGATGAGATGGTTGGATAGTGTTCTCGATGCTACCAGCACGAGTTTGACCAAACTGGGGGAGGCAGTGGAAGACAGGAGTGCCTGACGTGCTCTGGTCCATGGGGTCACGAAGAGTCGGACACGACTAAATGACTAAACAATAACAACAAAATTTGATCCAATCATAGAATCACTGGGCAACCTTGGGTAAGTCATTCTACTCACCTCTCATGCTCAGTATCTTACTGTGATGTGCAGAAAGAATAAAGGAGGTAAGCATTTAATGATAGATATTTCATGATGAATATTAGCAGTTTGGCAAATGTTAAACATTTACTGGCATGTCTTAGGATATTTGGAACCATATGAGGTGTCTGAACCCTTCATCGTTTATCCCCAAGCAATGAAGAATCTTCTAGCCTTTACAGTGGTACCTTGGATTAAGAACTCGTTCTGGAGGTCTGTTCTTAACCTGAAACTGTTCTTAACCTGAGGTACCACTTTAGCTAATGGCGCCTCCCACTGCTGTCATGCCACCACCACACAATTTCTATTCTCACCCTGAAGCAAAGTTCTTAACCCGAGGTACTATTTCTGGGTTAGTGGAGTCTGTAACCTGAAGCGTCTGTAACCCGAGGTACCACTGTATTTATTATGGCATGTGGTTTCATGAACTAGAGTCCGTTTCATCAGAAGTGCTATCTTCAGTTGTCCTGGGCGGGGGGGGGGGGGAATGTAAATTGCAGAGTCAGATGACAATGAAATGCAAAAGGTACAGTCTGTGACAAATCGCCTAAATGTCCATTTGCAATGGCAGTAAATGGTGATGAAACTATCCTCCTAGCATTGCTAATTAACACCTGCAATGGTACAGGAAGCCATTGTCTTTATTCATGCCTAAGTGGATAGAGTCAATCTCGGGATAAGTACCAATTCAGCAGTTTCAGTCGTCGGGGCCTGAACATTTGAGTGTATGCAGGTCCCACCCCCTGCATTGTCCCTGGTGCCATCTCAGTATTGTTCCTCCTCACCAATTTTATGCTTACTGTTTATTTACCATTGATAGTACTTAAATGTGTTGTCCTGGGCCATTCTTGCAGGTGTTGGGAGAGCACAGGACTGTGCTTTTAATCTAACAGTGGAATAGACCATCACCAATGGGTCATTAGACAATTGTAAGCTGGCAATCAAACTCTACATTGCTGGTAACTTTCCTAGCATTTGAAGTTTGCTTTGATTTGCTACCTGACTTCCATGCAGCATAACAATGCTAATCTCTTGAAATACAACTATCCAACTACGTGTGCTGCAGAGAGATGAACAAAACAGAAAAGATATTGTTTGCAATTAGAATGTCAAGAATCTGTGTTCAACAAGGATTTTGAAAACAGAGAGCTACAAAGACGATAAAAGATCTGAAAAGCAAGTCTAATGAAGAATTTTTGAAGGGAGACATTGCATTTAGCCAAGTTAAAATATCGGCATGCCAACATTTTCCTAAAGACGTTTCAGAAAGAGAAGAGACAACAGTTTTTCACACTCATCCTGGATATATGACAATAAGCAATGATGCAACTGTAGGCATGTGGTTTTGATAGAACAATGAATATAACTATGAAATATTATTTATTTATTTGGTGCATATATATTTCAATGTTCTTTAAAGGAGCTCCAGGTGACATGTGGTTCTCCCGCTTTCATGTTATCCTCACAACCATGTGAGGTACCTTAGGTTGTGATATGACTGACTCAAGTAAGCTTTTTTAGTGTTGTGACAATTTGAACCTGGGTCTCTCATCCAACACTTTAGCCACTACACCTCACTGGCCAATAAAACTGTCCATTGTACTTTGAAGCTCCCTTTCATGGAAACTGAGAAAGACTATGAAGAGACAAGACACAAATTATTTAATTAACAACTGTCATGAACTGATAGGCCTATAGGGAGGAGGAAGAGGATCTCAGTGAGGGGTGTAGGTGGGACTGGGACACACCAGGGAAAGCTGGGGGTGGGGAAGGTACTCACAGGGCGATGGAGGATGACAAAGGGATGGGGGTCAGGGCACAGGTATCAGAGCAGCAGGACCCATCACCAGAGCCAGAGGGGCACCTGTCTCCACAAACATGGTGGGTTCGGAGGCTTAGGGAGCAACAGGAGTGGTGCTCCAGGAGGTTGAGGCAGGCAAGGGCCCACAGCCCAGCTCCCTTGCTGACCAGGTGGGGCCCACTAGCTCTGGGAGGAGATGTGTGATTCCTCAGCTGGAGTAGGCTCAGAGCAGGTGAGGGTCACATGCCTCATCAAGCCAAGATGCTGCAATCAACAAGCAAAATATAAAAGAGCAGTAAAGCTGAGGTGCTGTGTCTGCTCAACTGCCAGTTGTTGAGGGACCTTGACATGGGTGCTCCTGGATCTTCACAGGACTGTGCTTTGGGTTTGTACTCTGACTGCTGGACTTCAGGCTTGGTAACTTAGATTAACCCTGAACCTCATTTCCTGAACTTTGGATTTCTCTTGTGTGGATCGACCCTTGGATTTTGAGCTTTGGACATGGCACACTGACTTGCTGCCAGGTAGGCCAAGGGTTCAGGACAGCAACTGTTAGGTGTGTTCCATTTAAGAGGTCCACCACTTACCTGGGTTTGGTTTCCATTGGAGAAAGAGATCATTGGGGACTTGTGTAGTGTTTGAGTTTATTTACAAATATGCAGGCTGAGTATAGGTGTAGGCAGGATGTTTAAATGATTCAAATAAGCAACTCCACTGCTCTCACATTTTTCCAGAGAGAGGATCCCGTAGATACTGTTAGTTTACCAAGCTCAAAACTCAGCTGCTTTTTTTGTCTCTACCTCAGCCATAGTTTGGTTTACTTGCCTCATAAATGGCACTGACAAGAGGGCATTCTCTGCAGAGTTCTCTGAGAGAGCTTTTTTTTTGGTGGTGGTTGCCAGGTTTAAAGAAGATTGCTTTTATCTAATAATTTTTGTTGCAGAGCATTTAATGTGCCAAGGATCATTCTCTGTTCCGTGCAGGGAAGAGACCCAGAGGACTCCAACAAACCTTCCTCAGCTGGCTCCTTATATAAGTTTGCTGCAGTCTAATCTAGGGCATCTTCAACTGGATTTGAATTTTTAGCTTCTCCAGAGTTGTCAGTGGCTCTTTCCATCAGTGAAAGGAAAGCTTTCACATAACTTAGGGCAGCACTGTGGCTCCTTTCTGTGAGAAGGGGGACTTTCCACCTTGGCCTTGGAATACATTATATTCAACATAAAGCTAAGCAAAATGTCCTGTCAGAGTAAGGGCTTCAACTTGTGCAACGGAATGTTCTTCCCCCTTCTCTCCTTGCGCATCCCCTAAATCTGCTCCCCCAACTTTTCAGAGATTTGCAGCCAATATGGAGCAGTACTGGAGGAGGAAAGGAGGGAAATCCAATTACACCAGTGCTAATCCTTGCATTAGTGCGACTATGGTAGTTGAATACCACCCTCAGCAACTAGGAGACTACACTCCAGAAATAAGTTGGTCTTCATTTTTTATCTCCTTCTCTCTGGGCTGTGTTGATGCACCATTATCAAAATTTAACATCTCACTTAAATTTGATGATGCAGAAGTAAATTTAATAGGGAAAGCCTACTTACATCTGTGATACTAAACACCCCTGAACCCCGTTTTTGGAGGTCAGGGGGACCACTCCAGTTTACTTTGTTTTGGATTGGGAAAAGAAAAAAAGGTCTACAAATATACACTGGTATTTCACACAACCACACAGAGGAAAATGGGAAGGGGAGTACTACAATCCATTTTGTTAATTAACAAGGAAAGGCTCTTAACCTTTAGTAAAAAGTGAAAAATCAGTTGTATATATAATATTTAAATATGATGATTGGCAATAAACAATAAGATTTTACTACTGAAATTACATGGCATCCTCCGTCTCTTATCTGGATAAACTCAACCCTGGCTTAGAGCCCTGGAGCAGTTGACAGTTCCACTCTCTTCTCAACACAACCCTTGCATTAAAGATAGGCCGTAGGATATGAAGTCATGGGGGTGGGGGATGGCACATAAATATCCCAAGGGTATTCATGACCCTGGACCACCGCCCCAGCCTACTAGCCCATAGAGGTGGGTTAGGGGGAAAGCTCTTCACTCTGAGTGATGCCTTGGGATGCTCATCCTTCTTTGACCCTCACTGATCCTGTCACAGGAAGGCACTAGTTTCCCTTACTATGTTTCTCTCCAGCTGCCTAGAAAAAGTTGAGCAGGTAAATTTTGCAGATCTTCCATGAAGAATGTTCTTCCCCTCACTAATCACATGTTAACCTGTGCCTGAGTGGCAGCAAGTGTCTGATGAAGGAAGATACGCCAGACACCAAAGTCCTTGTTCACCTTTCTCAGAGTCAATGCAGTCAATTAATTGTCTGCTCAGTATACTTATCTGGTTATCCCAGAGGCTTTGGAACCAACCTAAACTTTCATTTAGGTGACCAAACTTGAGTGTGTTGACCTATTCTCTATAGAATACCTCAAAGGCAAAATCCCCGGCTGCTTCAGTATGTACCTGAAGGTCAACCTCAACCAGAAGCTCATCACCCCAGAAGAAAACCCTGTAGTACTTGAGGAATTCTAGCCAAGTTTCCAGATCAGCACCCATAGTCTTGATGGCTCCAAGGAGACAATGCTGAGCACTTATAGATCCTTTGGCTGAACACCAATGAAAGCCTAGCATAGTCAGCAAAGTTAAGTGACTCAATATTTTGTGATCTGTAGGTGTGTAGGGACATGTTTCACCTGTTCTGCTGAACATATATGGGTTTGAGGGTGTGGACAGCAGGTGCTGTCTATATCCCTCCTCACACACTAAGTGCCTGTGGAGGATGGGGTATTCTGCGCATGCTCAATGACTTTTTCTTTCTTTGCTATTACTTCAGATATTCCAGAGCAGAGCCATGGGGCAGGAATAGCTCAGATTATGTCTTTGCTGGAATGTCCATTTAATTAATATGAAATGTGCATGTTTCCTTTACACCATCAACCTCCTATTCAATTGGAATCTACTGGGATCCAGGAGCTTGTTTAAGGTTCCTTCCAGTAGCACCAGGATCAGCACAAGTTGCAAAGATACAGTAGAGCAGAGCTTTGGAGTTGGGCTGTCAGTTTAATACATTGTGTGAAAATTGGGGCCAAAGGTCACCAGTCTCCCGATACACAAATCTCCCTCTGAGAATCTAATTTCATTCAGACTATCAGTTAGATTAGAAATGCCCTAATTATCCCACTGAAATTAAATTACTTTATGTAAGGGTGATATAATGAACAACCATAAAGAAGCTATACAACCAATCATCCTATTAGTCACAGCAAGACGAGACTATAACTAAATGGCCCTGGTTGATTATTGCTGGTTGGTCTCTGCCACATAAAAGTGAAGGAGGGAGGGTAGAAAACATCCAGGAAAGATTTGTTCTAATTTCCCTTTTTGCATTTTTATTGAAAGTAAGCAATTTAAAATCCTGCATGTTTGTCCTGAGGAAAACGGGTCAGGAGGCTGTTCGTGGCAAGGGGCTAATGGTGGCGTCCTACAACTGATTGAGATATAAACTGGTCAATGCAATTGCCTTATGAGTCATTAAGACCATAATAAGTCTGGGGTTAGAATAAATGTATTTTTGGGGTCCCCTTCAGTCCTGTGGTTTTTTAGCTGTAATATTTGAATGTGCAGGGAAAGAGGACTGCTGGAATGATCAAATCAGTTTCTTTGCTAAGGTCTGTTAAATAGATGCTTTGTTAGGTAAACTTGGGCCAAAGTGTTGTAAAGAAATTAAATATACGGAGACAATTTGGGAAGATGAACTGAAGCAGGCATGTCGGGGGGGCCACCAGGTGGCGCATTGGAAGATGGCCGATAATAACATCTCTCTGACCCATACGAGGTAATTAAGAGGCTGCTATGGGAAGTATGCAGTATTCCTACCCCCCCCCCAAGGAGATGGGGGGGCTGCCTTGCCAGCGGCGTCCACAATGCACCCCCGGTTTCGATAGAGAAGGGGGTGCCGGTCACTTGGCACGAGCCCTCTATGAGGTTGGCTCTTCCTGACGCCGGTTCCAATCAGCGCGTGCTGGTTTGCTTTAGCTCGGAATTATAATTGGAAACATATGATTGGAATGAAGCTAAAGCACATACATCAAGCAACGTTCGGGAGATAAGACTGCTGATTAATGGATCTCTGTGACCGGAGTGACGGATGGATAAGTAAATCAACTGATGAACCACCATTAAGAGACTGTATGTTTGGAATGAAGGGGGGGGTGGAGGAAAAAACTTTTCATTTCTTTGCATTATGTGATATTAATAACCCTCCACTCCAGAAAGAAATAAGACTGTTGCGTTTTACTAACCACAAGCAGGAATTCAAGAACTATGTGGAGTGGATTATAGTTAAAGAGATGATTGGTAAACAACGAGAACGGAGGAAAATTTTATGACGCAGCTTAAAATGGAGTCTCGCCAAGACAGGCTTGCCTGAGAAAGAAAGACAGGGGGAGGAAAATCAGGACCATTGGAATGAGAAGGATGGTTGGAATGTGATCTTAACCTGACATAGCCCTCCTGATATACTTGGCAAGCCTGGAAAATTAAAGGACAGACCGAAGATTATTTTTTTATGGAAGCGTGGAATGGCAGCTGTCCCTGAGCGATATGATCTTTGGAGAGTACAAAACCCACACAGAGGATGGCTGTCTCTAATCTGAAGATTATCAGAGATCGTAAAGAAAGGAATATATGATAACAACAAGAAGATGAAGAAAGTAATAAAGGACTATCTGGATTGAACTGGATAGAACTGTTTAATTAAAGCAGCAATATAAATGATGTTTGGACTCATTCGGCGCTTGATGTATGGGTACCCCCAACAAAATATAAAATTTGGCTGTATAATTTGGAAGTAATATGATTTGGATAATGTGATGTGATTGGCCTGTTAATAAAAATTATTATAAAAAAAAGAACTGAAGCAGGCATATCTTCGCCCCTCTCTTCTGTCTGGAGGTGGAGTCATTGAGGGGTGTGTCTAGAAGCCCCCCCCCCCAAATAAAACAGTCAGTCCTGGGACTAGAGATGAAAAGCATCAATTCTCTGTTTGCTGGTTCCAGTGCTATGGCAATGCCAGAAACCTAATGGGGGAGCAGGGGCTGTGAGAGTGTTCATACTGTGAACCTTTTATGCTCAGCCTGTATATATGTACAAATAAACCTTATGTCAGGGGAAAAGCTAGCAACCCCCAGTGACCGTTGCTTGCTTAGAGATTGGGATTCACATAGCACATTTCTGGAGAAGGACATATGCTCAGAAAACTACCATGGAACAAAGTGATGCCCTTTTTCATTCTGCAGAAATCAACTTTTAACCCTCCTGTATCTACTCTTCTGAAATTTGGCAGGCTTCTTGCCTGGAAGCACTTCTGTGACATTTCCATACAAATTGTGTGTGGTGTGTAAGTGTGTGTGGACACAGGTGAATCCTTCTTAACAGGAGTGGCTAGGGAAACCCAGCCAGATGGACGGGCTTTAAATAATAAATTTATTATTCTTACTAAAATTATTCCAGATAGGGAATAATGCGGAAGTCAGACATACTGCATGGGTTGGGGTGGCGCCAAAGGTGTCCAGCACAAACTTTATCCATCTGTCTATAATTTGAAAGGCTCAGTCCATTCAGAAAGGGCTATTATACCTGCAGATTTTGTCCAAAATGGGGCAGGGAAGTTACAGCCCTTTATTTTATCCATTATAATTAATGGGAAGGCAAAATGCTTTGGGTTTTCAAGATCAGGGTTCTTCTCTAGAACCCTGCTCCCAAAGCAATCTGATCCAAATTGAGCCAATTTCCAAAGCACCAAATTGGTGTATGAACTGAAGCTTGCACACACTTACAGTGCCTATCCATGTCTTCTCAGAAGTACATCCTAGTCAATACAATAAGAGTTACTGCTAGGTCAGGGTTGTGTCCAACTGCATCATTATATAAACAGAAATAGTCCTTTTTGCTAATCTTTGATTTAATAGAGGCCTCCACTAATGGACAGATAGAATAATAGAATTGTAGATTTGGAAGGGACCCCAAGGGTCATCTAATACAACTGCCTGCAGTGCAGGAATTAGTTAGATCATAAAAGACAGATGGCCACCCAACCTCTGCTTAAAAACTTCCAAGGGAGGATAGTCTAACACAGGCTTCCTCAACCTCAGCCCTCCAGATGTTTTGAGACTACAATTCCCAGCATCCCTGACCACTGGGCCTGCTAGCTAGGGATCATGGGAGTTGTAGGCCAAAAACATCTGGAGGGCTGAGGTTGAGGAAGCCTGGTCTAACACCTTCCACTGTCAAGCAGCTCTTACTGTCAGAAAGTTATTCCTGATGTTTAGATGGACTCTCCTCTCTTGTAACTTGAATGTATTTGTTTGGGTCCTATCTTCCAGAGCAGGAGAAAACAAGCTGGCTCCATCCTCTATGTGACATCCCTTTAGATATTTCAAAATGGCTATGATGTCTCCTTTGTCTCATCTTCTCCAAGCTAAACATAACCAACTCTCTCAACCATTCCTGATAAGGCTCAGTTTCCAGACCCTTGATCATCTTGATTGCCCTCCTCTGCACACATTCCAGCTTGTCAATATCCTTCCTAAATTGTGGTGCCCAGAATTGGGCACAGTACTCCAGGTGTAGTCTGATCAAGGCAGAATTGAGTGGGACTATTACTTTCCTTTATCAGGACACTAAACCACAGATCCCAGGGCTTGCCAATCAGAAGGTCGGTGGTTCAAACCCCCACAACGGGGTGAGCTCCTGCCAACTTAGCAGTTTGAAAGCACACAGTGCAAGTAGATCAATAGGTACCGCTCCAGCGGGAAGGTAAACTGTGTTTCCATGCTCTGCTCTGGTTCTGCTCTGAGCAGCTTGCCACATGACCTGGAAGCTATAAGCCGGCTCCCTCAGCCAGTAAAGCGAGATGAGCACCCCACCCCTAGAGTCATCCACAACTGGACCTAACGGTCAGGGCTCCCCTTACCTTTACCTTTAGAATAACATTAGCTTTCTTTGCTGCTGCATCACACTGTTGATTCATGTTAAGCTTGTAATTCCCCATCTTCTATTTGTGCAGTTGGTTATTCCTGCCTAAATGCAGAATCTTACATTTGTTCCTATCGAAATTCATTTTGATAGCTTTGGCCCAGTTCTCCAATCTGTTAAGGTCATCTTGAATCCTGATTCTGTCTTTGTTGGCATTGGCTACCCTTCCCTAATGCAGTTTTGCGCACCTTATTTACAGGTCTGGAGGATTCCCCCAATGCAAATATCTGGTGGATGGAAGAGGATGCAGAGGTGAATCCATGCAAATTGCCACCCTCTTTCATTGGTGGGGCATCTACTGGAGCAAAAGCACTTCTGTTAATTGAACAAAGGCATATACCATGTGTATAGAATTACTACTTTTATGTTTCTTTAAACATGTACACTGTGTGTGTGTGTGAGAGAGAGAGAGAGAGAGAGAGAGAGAGAGAGAGAGGGAGGGAGGGAGATCTCTACATGTTACAGAAATGATCAAATTATTTCTTGACCTTCTGAATTGTTGCAGAACATGTTATTCGTTATCCCGTACTTTTGTACAATAACAGGGCACGACACACCTGTGCAACTTTGTTGCAGAGTGCTAAAGGCATATTAGGATGTGGAAACGCAAAATTAAATGGATGACTGACAAACAGCTGCGTAAATGAGCATCTGGAATATTTCATGAACACATATAACAAGTTGTTTTGTAATGTACTATAGTGCACATTTTAGAAACCAACTCACTACCAATGTTTATTTTTCATCCTGGGATTTAGCAGGGGTAAGATACCTCCCTCATAGCCATTCCCTGTTGAGTCTTTTACTTTGCTGCTCATGAGATATTGGGCCGTAATGGGCAATCGTTTTAGGGATGAAGTTACAATTCTGTTGCAAGAAGTCACAACTCTAAATAAAGACAGAAATGAAAATTCCTAGCCAAGGAATGCATCTAATTTTAGTATTTGCTAATGATTTTTATGCCAACATGCCTGTACAGCCTATTTTCTTTTTAGATGAGCCAGTCTTTTAAGCGATTATTTTGTATTGTTTTATGATATTTTGCTGTTCACCACCTTTATATTTTATGTGAAAGGGCAACATGTAAATACTTGAATCAATAAATAAAATAAAGGTTTGGTAAAGCTAGCAACCTGTTTATGAACTAAGGCCAAATTGAGATGTGGCATTGATCATAGAATTGTAGAGTTGAAAGGGCTCCAAAGGATCATCTCATCCAGGCATCCCCAAACTGCCCTCCAGATGCTTTTGGCCTACAACTCCCATGATCCTTAGCTAACAGGACCAGTGGTCAGGGATGATGGGAATTGTAGTCCCAAAACATCTGGAGGACTGAGTTTGGGGATGCCTGATCTAGTCCAACCTCCTGCAAAGCAGGAACCACAGCAAAAAATAAAAATAAAAAATCTGACAGACGGCCATCCATCCTCTGTTTAACAACCTCCAATGAAGGAGAACCCACCACCTTCTGAACTAGTCTGTTCCACTGTCAAACAGCTCTTATAGAAAATGGCAGCTATGTGTTAGTTTCACCCGTCCAACTGTTTCACAGCATAGACTCCGTTCAGACCTGAGTGTTTTTCTGCTCCTGCCCCCTCCGTTCTACATTAAGTTGGATAATTTGAAATGGAATATACAACTCAATTACCTCAGATGTTCTTACTCCTGCCCCTGCCCCCTCCGTTCTACATTAAGTTGGATAATTTGAAATGGAATATACAACTCAATTACCTCAGATGTTCTTACTCCTCTGCTAAGAGCTGGGTGAACTGGCAGAGGGTGTGCGTGTGTGGTTTCTAAGCTAGATATGACGGAGAACATGCCGTAGCATTGGGGGGGGGGGACTCCTGCTGTTGAAAATGGAAATACCTAGAGCTGATCATGCCTCATCAAATCTGCCAGGTTTAATCTGCCATTACAGGGGGTGAGCTTGCTAAACTATGTGTAGGATTGACTGACAGCAGTTCCCTTACTCACTGAATGATTTTTGTCTTTGTAGTACAACATATGTCTTTCTACCATGCTCTTGAATACATGGTATGTTAAAAGCAGTTAATTAGTAGTGATGAACAATACTTTAATGGATGTGATTATCTGTGCTAAAGTATCTTTGAGATCTTACTACTGGTGCTTGTCAGGACCTCGCTCCTGTTAAATAATTGTCCCTGGTTATCGTCCTATTGTAAGGGAGCGTTGAGCCTTGTGCTTTGTGGCACCTGGGCTGAGGCAAATGCTCTCCAGCAAATAATTCAGAGTGGTAAGTGACCAAGGAGGAGGCAAAAAGAGCCTGCCCCCAAAGAATACCCTTTCCCCACATCCATTCACAGGGCCTTGTAGTCTATGACTTCTAAGCAAAAGCCTTGTGCAAAGCTAGGAGAGGAAGATGAGTTTTCTAAATGGCCTCCCCATTCTAAAGCCCTTTGTGTTGAACATGTGGGAAATGAGGGGATGGAGCATTTAAATAAGGTCTGAGGAAAAAGGTAAAGGATCCCTGGACACAAGGATTTGTTTTCGTTTGGGACTGAGTTGGATGGGGGACTCTTTCTTTGGAACCGCATGCTGGTATCAGTTGTGGACATTGGAATGGCACTCCTCAGCTGACCTTCTGGCCAAGTCACTGCTGTATACTGAGACGGGGACAGGGAGGAGAGAGGTGTTGGTGAGAGTGGCTTCACCAGTGTGTTTCCACTGTGCCAATCTGAAGCTTCTGTTGATGCATTTGCACAGCGCTAACCACATTGCCCCTCCTCTCTATTCCAGTGACTCTGTCAAAGGGAGGTCAGGGAAGCGGTGCAGTCCCACCACTCCGTTAACTGTTGGCCAGTGTATTCTCTTGCCTAGTGGTTTAGCAGTAAAAGAGAAGTACGTGGGCAGCTGCTATGCTGGAACACCCATTACATCATGTGACGGAGAACTGAAAAATGGGGAATATGAACTCCTCAAATTCAGAATTCCATGTTGCATTGCAAGCTGATCTCACATTCCTCTGGAGTTGAGCCTGGCTCAGATATGATTCTCTTCCAACACTGACGGTCATCTCACCCTCTTGCCAAACAAATTTTATCTTTGTGAATGGGGAGGTTTAATCAACAGCAAGAAGGTTTCACTAGACACTATAGAGCAGGCTTCCTCAACCTTGGGCCTCCAGATGTTTTGAGACTACAGTTCCCATCATCCCTGACCACTGGTCCTGCTAGCTAGGGATCATGGGAGTTGTAGGCCAAAAACATCTGGAGGCCCAAGGTTGAGGAAGCCTGCTATAGAGGTCATGCAGGAAACGGTAACTCCCATTTACTGCAAGTAGTCCTCCTTAGCATGTTCAAGAACAACCATCTAGCACTACTGAGGATTAGGCCTGCAAGTCCTTTCCTGTCTCTAGCACAATCTCCTTGCTGTTAGTTTCCCCTGACGCCTGAGAGGGAAGGATTCCTCACATGAATGCCTCCCACTTTCTGCAACTAGATAAGTGGGAAGAGAAAGGGGCTGAGGGTCTCAAGGGTTTGGGTGAGCTGATGCATGTAGACTCTGTTCCTGTACTGATGGTATAAGTGGGAGCTTACCTGATCCTTACTTCAAGGAATGAGTCCTTATTTAGGAATATTAAGTTTTGATATTAAACAAGAAGCTGTTATTTGCAAATTGGTGTCTAGTTGGATCAGGAAAAATGTACTTTTTTAATCACTTATTTATCTTTTGGGAAACAGCTTAGTTTGGGCAAGCCAGGTCCAAATCAAGCCATGAGAAATTTGGCCATGGCTAATGGCATCCTGTCCTATAGCTGTTATGATGAAGCAGATTCTCATGCTTCAAGAACTGCCACAACTTCCTGCACAGCAAGTAAGTTTAGGGAAGTTTTTAATATTTGATGTTTTATTCTGTTTAATATTCTGTTGGGAGCTGCCCAGAGTGGCTGGGGAAACCCCGCCAGATGGGCAGGGTATAAATATTGATTGATTGATTGATTGATTGATTGATTGTATCCACTACATTAAGGAACTAAGGGAATTCTGAGCAGGGTTTGCAGGGCATAGCTGGAGAAGCCCATCCCACCTGTCTGCAAAAGCAAAGAGGAATTGTGGGTCTGCTGTTGTTGAGATGATGAATTTAGTAAGATATAATAGCTTGTGGTGACGTGCAAGCTCTGCAAATCATTCAGAAAGTACTCACAAAGCGTCAGAGGGAGTGTTGTTGATATTATTTTCTTGTCCCAGATGTGGGTGCTCATTAAATGTATTGAAATAAATGCTGGGGATTGTATAGAAGCAGGCAAGTATGACCTTTCGGTTCTGCTCATTAAAACACTTGTACTTTTAAATCTCATTTGTCTTTTGAAACGCTGTGTGTTGAAGACAACAAAAAGGGGAAAGGAAAGCTTCATATTGTAGCTACACCATTAAGCAAAGGTAAAATTATACTGATAGTAGATGTAGGCCTTAAGGAGGCATGCAAAGTGCTAACAATGGACATCCAAAATCATGTCAAGCATTCATACACTAACTAGTTAGTGCTTAAGCATTGTACCATTCTGGAGCGGCTCTCAAGATCAAAGCAGGGGTTCCCCTGCACCACAGCTGGGAGCTTTGATCCCAATACAATTCCCTGAAGATTATAGGCTTAAGGTGCCACCTTAATTGTAGAAGTGCAAATCTCTGATGTAACTAAGTGGCCCCATAGGATTGCATTGATTATCCAGTGTTTTATTGTGGTTCACGTTGGTAGCATAGCTGTCAAGTGTCCCTTATTTGAAGGGACAGACCCTTATTCCAGCGCCATGTCCCCCTGCTGTCCCTTATTGATGGATGTCCCTTAAATGTCCCTTAAATGATGTCCCTTAAATTTCAAAGGAAGCAGCTCCTCTGCCTCCCTCCCTGCCGGGCAGGGAGGAGGGAGGCTCCAACTGTGTTGCTTGGCTGTGTTGCTCACCCAATAAGAAGTCTAAGAATGACTAGGGGGTGGAGCTTGCATGCCTTATGTGTGGCTAGTTAATGCAAGTTGAGGGGTCTTTTGAATGCTGGACGCCATTTTGTTGCACGTGGTGCTGCAAACTTTGCAGTGCAAAGCCAGGCCGGGGAGACATCTTAAGTTAAGGCTGCATAGGCCTTGTGGTGCATGTGATTTAGATTCTATTCAGTTGAACTTCTGGTTACAAAGTTGGTTGGACAGTGTTCTCAAAGCTACCAGCATGAGTTTGACCAGACTGCAGGAGGACAGGAAGACTGGAGTGCCTGGAACAGGTGAGGCTGCAGGTCCTTATTTTGGCTGCTGGGCCCTTATTTTCAAGGCTGCTGGTCCCTTATTTTCAAATCTGTAAGTTGACAGCTATGGTTGGTAGGGAGGGGCAAATCTGTCAATTTTGGCATATGGTAGATCCTCCAAGGGTGAAATTGCTATCTAGGGATGGGCAAATATGTCACTTTTGGTGTCTCTCAGCTTCGATTTTTTTCCAATCTTTAGTGCAGTTTTCCACATTTCCACATATCAGTTTGTGATTCTTATTTTTTAAGTCCACATGTAAATTCACCAGCATTTCTCCTACTAGACACATTGTGCATATAATTTTGCCTACTGTACACACTGTGTGTGCTTTCCCCTAGTATGTGCACTCTTTACCCTAGCATAAGCATTTTTGTACACATCACTTGTCCAAATTTCACAATGCAGTTCTCCAGACAGGTGTGCATTTTGAAGAAAGGTTAGGCATTGGTTTACATACTGCATCAGGAAGTGTGAATTAGGTAGGTTCACCTTTAAATGCAACTTGAATCCAATTTCTCCTCCATCCCTACACCTGGGAAGCACGAAGCTCTCCCTGAGATGACAGTCACCTGGGAGCCCATCTGTGTGATGAACTTCCCATGTGAACAGGGAGCCTCCTGATGGTGGCTTTAGATTTAAGTGGGCATTCTCACATCTGGAGTCCAAGTCAAGGACGCATCATTGTTCCATGCAGCTAAACTTGTTTGATCCCGGGGTAGTTGGTAGGGGGATGCGAGCCTTTGAAAAGGTGTTTTGTTTCAGAGTCTTGTCCATTCATCAATCCTTGTCCATCCTTCTGTTTCCTTCCTGGATTTGCAGTATCCCCTCCCAGCCCACCTGGCACCAGATGTGTTGTCAGCCACCGCTGTATGTCCCAAGTCCTCCGAGTGGCAGGATGCAAAATCTCAGGTGACATTCACCTGGAAGCGCTTAGCCCTCAACAGCTGCAGCCCCTTGATTACCTTGCCCGCCTCGGCGGCTTCGTGCCTCCACCATATCAATTGCTTGTCAATTCCGCTTAGCTATGACTTTGACTGACTTGGATGAGAGAAGTGGGAGGGTGGGGTGTAGGCGAATGGTTAAAATTAATTGCTACATAAGAAAAAATTGAAAGATAATTATTCCTGCTTTCCTGTCAGTGCTCGAGGGTAGATGACCTCATTAACTTGCAGCTTGTACACAATTCAATTACTAGGAGATGGAAAATACATTTTTAATTACCTCAGTGGCTTATGTTCCATTCATCTCCATTTGCATGGCTTTTATACTGTTGTGTTCTGAAGGAGGAGCACCCACATACTAAGGTTACTATCAAACCTTGATCCTTACCACAATTATACCTGTATGAGGTAGGATATTAAATGTGTAAGGTTAACCCCTTGCCGGCAGGTGGGTTGAAAGGTCCTATCTTAGTGCAGATGCAATTTTTTGTTGGGTCGGTAGCCGTTCACTCCGTCTTCCCACTCTCTGTGTTAAAGTAAATATCTTACTTTACTTTTGACTTTTTTTCTACTTTGTATTTTTGTATAGCACAGAAATCTCTGCATGTCAGGTGACACTAAGAGCAGGGTTGTGAATCTGGTTTGGACAAATTCCGAATCCCAGGCTGATCCAGGATTTTTTCCAGAGCAGGTTCAGATGGCCCTGGACTTCCCTGGGTCAGGTACACCAGTAATCTGAAGCTGTCAAATGATGGGCAGAGTTAGGCCATGAGGAGAGGGGGCAGAGGATATGAAGCAGGCCTGATTAAATGTGTTTTGGGGGGAGGGCAGAAGACGGCATTGCAGGTGAGTTGTCTGCCTGCATTTTCTCTTTTTTCCACCACCACTTGCTGCTGACCTTATGTTTAATTAAGGTTTTAAACCCTAATGAAACATTAGGACTGTATGAAGCCCCTGAGTCAGTTCAAGTCCTGGATCTGGATTGCTGAATGGGGCTCTAAAGAGAATCAGAGTTGCCTTGCGCAGTCCTAGTAACCTGGTCATCCAACCTATAGGAAGCTGCCTTACACTGAAGCAGGTCAGTGGTTTATGTAGCTCAGTATTATCTTGGCAGCAGCTCTCCAGAGTTTGACAGAGGCCTTTCTCTAGGCCCTACCTGGATATGGCAGGGATTGAACCTAAAACTGTTATGTATTGAGTTGAATAGGATCCAAAAGGCAGCAGTCTGATTGGTCCTAGAACAATAGGATACAGAATGCAGCAGTCTGATTGGTCCACAGGAGCCACCCAATCCAGCTCCAGGTGGAAGGGAATCCGCAACCTGATTGGCCTACAAGAAGAATCCCGGAATTAGCCATTCACGTGGGGCCCATTGTGTAAATAATGTATCTAAGGCATACATTCTGGGGAAACTTCCATTCCTTCTCACCACTATGAGTTGAATAAAGAGCATAAAATCCACTCTCGACTCCAAGTATATTTCAGAAACCATCTCCAGGCAAAGCAGGTGCTGTACCACTGAACTGTGGCCCTTTTCTGGAGGTGAAATCAGTTGATAAACAAAAGGACTCATTCAGGGTGGAGTTTGAAGCATCCTGGAACCTTTTCTCAAAGGGAACCCTCAGGGAAAATGAGCTGCTGACAAAATATATCTTCTGTTCAAAGCAAGAAAACCATTCTAAGACTGCTTCAACCAGGGGTTCTGAAAACCAGTTTGCATGGAAGACCCTCAGTGCTTCCAGAAGATCTGGGGCTTTGGTAGGCTTTTCCAGGGATTAGTGAATGGCAACCTTGAATGGTTGTGTACACCACACAAGAGGACACCCTTGAAACCATGCTTGCAAGCACAGAAGAAGCAAGGGAATTTGGGCTCATCAATGCCACACCTTTGAACTTCATAGAAAAGTTGTGGTCAAAATGCTTTAGCAATGTGTAGAACTGATTAGTGTATACCATCCAACATTTTCCCGATGGAAATAGGGACGTCCTATTCCATTATAATTTTACTATTTATACCCCACTCATCTGACTGGGTTACCCCAGCCACTCTGGGCAGCTTCTAACATAGAAATAATAATAATTAAACATTGAACTTTTTTTTTAAAAAAAACCTTCCCTGTACAGGGCTGCCTTTAGATGGCCCGGGGGTCAGATAACTCCATACCTTCCAACATTTCTCCAATGAAAATAGGGATGTCCTAAGGAAAAGTGGGACATTCTGGGATCAAATCAGAGACCAAGACAGCTTCTGTAAATCTGGGACTGTCCCTGGAAAATAGGGACACTTGGAAGGTCTGTTAGTGTTATAACAGCCCATATCACATTTACATGAAAACATCAAGCACTGGCATGCTAATCCAGTTGAACTTTCAATAGCAATTTAAAACAACAACGTGGCTGTGAAATTTATTGAATGAAACAATGCCCTGTTCATCCCTATTTATATCTAGGCTATGAGAAAATACTTAGACTTCACTCAGTTTCAGCTTTCTAGCATATTTCCACTCCATAGTACTTGGTGGTACTGGGGGTAAGCTGCAACTGTGCCATTGGCTATGGGGGCACTAGGGAGGGGCAAATATGTCTATTTCGGTTTCTTTCGGTCTCTAATTTTTGCCGTTTTAAGTTCCATTCTCCATGTTTCCACATCAGTTTGATTTTTCCAAAGAAGTTCTCATGAAAATTCATCAGCATTTGAGGGTGCATTCAGACGTAGAGAATTTCCTGATTATAATGCTAGAGTTTCTGCCCTGTTTTCTAACGTTCCTTTCACACTGCAGTGCCTGTTTTATTTTGGAACTGCAGCTTTTTCAGCCAAATACCAGCATGTCGTGCTACATTTTGTTCACACCAGTGGGTGTGGTGTGATATAGCAATGAACACCATTGCACTATATTGTTACTCCACCCTTTCCACACATGTTCCATAACAGAAACATCAGGAAAGAACTATATACATCCCCAAATTTCACCACTTTATTCCTACAATTTATAGGTTAAGTGGGCTGCAAATGGGCATTTTCTGGAATCAAATAACATGGAAATGAACACTGAACATGCACAGTGGAGGACCTTGGCATCTCAAATCTCAGTGGCAGATGTCATAGTTGCTGTGCCTGCTGCAATGTCCCAGAAGCTCTCCCCTAAATTCGCCTTTGACATGCACTATATTCCATTAGTTTCCCAGAAGTGCCTTTTACAGTATATGAAAGCTCAAATATAATGCAGAAATTAACAGGGAAATATTGGGGAAGTGAAATAAAACAGCTGTGTGATTGCAGCCTGTGAAAAACTGTGCTTGTGTCAAAGCCTACCGCTGGAAGGAGAATCTTAATATTCCAATGCTCCTTTTTGACAAGAACTGTGATTTTCATGTCAGGATAGCTTCAGAAAAGCGGCTCCCTGTGTGAAAAACTGGGGTGATGCAGTTCATTGAGACGAGGCCATGGTGAATATTTAGATGGGCCCTCCTTTAGCAATTCCCCACACTTTTGCTTAGCTAGTCTGTGAACTAGGTGCTTAAATCTAAAGCTAGAAAACCATTTCAATGGCCAGCTTTTGAGACCTGTCAGTGGTGCGTTCACAGGTGAGGAAAACCTTTGAGGAAAAACTATTTGTTCAGCATTGTCACTTTGCTTAAAATTATAGCTCCAGTGATTACAGTTGCTACTTTTAAAAATCCATTATAAATCCCTAGTACTCCTAGAACTTGGCATGGAAGTTCTCCCAGGGAACCTCTTTTATTTTTATTTTATTTTTTTCCCATAGAACACACGGAAAAAAGCACATCAACTCTGCCTACGAGTTAGTGCATCCCAGGGTCCCCAGACAAGAGTCAATTTATCTCGACATTTTGCGGTCCTATGACTCCAAGCATGGCATAAATCATACCCACTGGTGCAATGAGCATTGAGGTGGGCTGGTGAAGATGCTTTTGCATGGAGCTCCCCCACCCCTCCATAGAAGCGCCAGTGCAGTTACTTATAATAATAGCAACACTTCAGGATCTCAGAAATGCACCTTGCACCCCCCAACGGGTGCGACCTACAGGCTGGCAGGAAGGGGATTCCAGCAGCCACAGATGTAGTGCAGTCTGTAAAAAAGCACTCATGAGCCTCATAAGCAGGATGTATAAATTGATTCCACTTGTGTGACCTGAAAACAGAGGGTGAAAGAGATGTCAGTGGGAATCTTCTATTGAAATCATGGGACTTTAAAGTGCTTGACTTCTGGAAGATGTACAGTGCCTGAGCTTCCTTTAGGAAAGGCATCATATGGAATACCACTTGTGCATACTTTTGGTTTCTGCAGTATCTGGAATCAACAAAGTCACTTCCACCCATGTCTTATTGGCTAGGCAGCATCTGTGCCTCTGTTTCTTTTTCAGAATAGGACATTGTCTGCTTGTATGAGCTGTCTATGTTAAGTTGTGGGTGAACATATCAGACGACACAGCAATTCTTCAAACAGCTCTTGTTTATTCACAGGCCAGAACAGAACTGAACTGAAGGGTTCAGCCAGCCTGCTTATATAGAGCTTCACTACAACGCAACTGTAACAACTTTCTGTAACTATCCAATCACTGGATGTCACTTTCAATCCCTTATTTGCATATGTGGACCTAAGTGAAAACTATCTACAATATTCCCCTGCTGGCCCAGGGTGAGAACTTCAGCACATAACAGCCTTCCTAAACTGAGTGCCCTTCAGATGTTTTGTACTTATACTCCATCGCTTCCAGCTGCCCTACATTGCAGAGCACAGAAATAGTCAGGTTCCATGTTCCTTGTTCGCACTGTGATTTTGTAACAACATCCATCTGAATAAGGCTGCTGTTTGACTGGGGTAGTATCTAACATTAGTCATACTCAGAGGAGACCCACTGAAATCAATGGACATGTTATGCTCTTGAGTATGACTAATGTTGCATTTCACCCATTGTAAGGACCATAAATGAAGAAGGATATTTGATGTCTGTGCCAGGTTTACTGCTCTAGTGTTTACTATTGGAAACGGAACTCCCTTTTCATGTTATTATGTCCAAATGCCTGTCTGCTTTTGAAAGTTCAAGGCAGAAGGTCCTATTTCAAATGAGAGGCAGACCTTTCCTCAGCAGTTTTTCAATGAAGGGTGCTGGTGGTGGTGGGAGGAGCCAGGAACCTGTTCCTTTCCCCTTGTTGTTGCATTTTCAGATGCTAAGGGGGGAAGTTAGGGCATAGTCACAGCTGTATGTAGGGTGGGATTCATTATACTAGCCCTGTCAGTGGAAACCCTGCACATGACTTCCGCTTGTGCAATAGGAATTCCTCCCTCTCCTCCCCCAGTGTGCCCCCACCTCCCTAAATAAGCTCTGGCCAGGGACAGTCAAAGAGGGATCATTTTATCTGGCAAGCTGCAATCCCTGCACCGATGGAACTATTGGAAGACCACGTAGTTGAATTCTACCCAGAATAATGAAGGAATGGGAAATAAAAACCTTAGGTAATCTGCAAGTGTGTGTGTGGAGGGGGGGAATGGATTGAATGAATTAAGGAATATATTCAAAGAAGGAGTTGTGAAATCATATCTGGAAACAGCTGGTAAAATGAACCAACAAATCCTGGCACAAATAATGATAAATTGTAGTTAGGAAACATCTAGTGCCCCTATATTAGATGAGAGAATCCAGTGTCTTGTGTGACACTGGTCAGTGGGTGAAATTAGTGTGGCAAACCTTTCAATCCTTGTTTAAATTAAAATAGAACTCAAACAAGGTTGTATGATATGGGCTAGGAAGGCAGCACAACGTTATACTCTGTAGATTTCATCGCATATTATGGACTCTGGTGGAGTAATTACAAATGATGAATCAAGTTCATAATTTACATAAGTGGATGCCCATCTGGATTTTAACTCTAGACTTCTCTAATGGGTGGGGGGTAGACACAGGGAAGTGTCGTTATATATGTCCCCTTTATCACCATCCTCTTATGTCCAAAGACAGAGATTATTTTTACAGGGTTGATTATTCATTGGATTAAAATTCCACCTTTCGACATGAACATCCCTCAGTAACACTATCAATGACAAAGCTTGCTGTAAGGCATGTTTCTTACATAATATGACTCACTGAAGTAGCAAATTCCAATGAATCATCCTAAAATACACAGCAGTTAAATTTCCTTTGGTCCTTATAAATTAGCCTCTCCCCCGCTCCTCCATCCAGGAGTATGTCTGTGGACAACCCATGTTTTATGTTGTTCTTTTCTCTTGATTAACTGAAAAGTTTCAAACAGGAACTAGAAATAAATGGCATCCATAAATGGCAACAGAACACCACCACAATTCGTGGGAGGGGAGCGGCCAAACAAAACTTCAGGCATTTTTTAAAAATGAAATTATTCTGATCATGAAGGAGGGGCACTGGCTAGGAAGCTGGGTGGCATGAGAAATTTTCCGATCAACTGTGCAAATGGAGAAGGGGGGAAAAAGACAGATCACACACCATGCTACCTCATTGCATAATTTTATGTCTGGATGCTCCCTGAGTCAGGAGCATGAAAATAGATAGTCTCTAGCCTTCTGCCTTACTTTTAAAGTCAATATAAGAGGAATGCTTGATCTATCCTACCAATAATCTTCTGCAAATCCTCTGTAGCGGTTTTGAATTTGTTTTCCCCAGGGAACTATGCAAACTGGTGGAAAACATAGGAAAGCATCCTTGAGGATCATTTTCAGGGGTGACTAGGTGAACAGGGTAGGGGTTAAGCAACCTCTTTTCCACCTACCTATCATCTTTTGCAAATGACTCCCCGCTCGCACAATCTTGTTACCATGACATATGCAAGATTGTGGCCATGTATTTGCTGAGATTATGTCTGTGCCCCCTGGTTTTCTGACCCATTAAATGTTTTATAGCATCCATGTCTAGCATTTTAGAAGTGATGAAATCCTGCCTTATGCCTCTACTGACTCTTTAAACATTTCATAACCAAAGATGGTTTTGCTGTTCACTTTGCTTCCAAAAGGCATTTCGTGTATTCTTTGCAGACTGGAGTCAGAGAGAGCGAGCGTCTGTTAATCTGTCACAGCAGATTTCATTCCAAATGTGCTAGGCACACTTTCACCCTGTTCTCTGTCTGTCTGTCTGTCTGTCTGTCTGTCTGTCTGTCTATTTCTCTATTTACTGTACAGTGGTACCTCAGGTTACAGATGCTTCAGGTTACAGACTCTGCTAATCCAGAAATAGTACCTCGGGTTAAGAACTTTGCTTCAGGATGAGAACAGAAATCGTGCAGCGGCGGCATAGCGGCAGCGGGAGGCCCCATTAGCTAAAGTGGTGCTTCAGGTTAAGAACAGTTTCAGTATAGAATGGACCTCCAGAACGAATGAAGTTCTTAACCTGAGGTACCACTGTATTTGTCTGTTGCCTTGTGCAGAAGTCTCTAGGCTATCTATAATAAAACAGATTTAAAACATCAGAGAATAATCAACACAAGCTTTCAATACATAACTATTAATGAATAAAACAAGTCAAACCACAATTAGAAAACAACTTCAACCCTGATACAACTGTATCACAGCAACCTAACCACACCAATACAAGCAATAAGCAATTGCTGCCAGATTTATACAGGGACTACAATAAATAGTATTCAAAACATTAAAATGTTAAAGGGTGTAAAAATCAACCATTTCTGAGAAATGGGGGGAGAGGAAGGCTGCCTGGCACTGAAATGACTAGAGTAGAGACTATGTGAGGCTCTTTCCACAGATGGAGAGGGGGCCACCAAAAACACTCTAACTTGTTGCCACTGTCCGTAATTTAGAAGGACAGGGACTTTAGAGGAGAGCCTTTGTGGAGGGTCTTAGGGCAGGACACAAATGAGAAGAGGGATACCATTAGGCCCTGGGTCCTTAGCTGTGCAAGGCTCTACAAAATTAGACCTGGAAATGAATTGGGAGACAGTGTAGATGGGCAGGGACCGGTGTAATAAATTTTAAATGTCTACTCTCCATTGGCAATCTAGCCTCCAGATTCTGCACTATCTGAAATACCAGTCTGAATTCACAGGCACCCCTAGGTACATTTAGATTAATTCAGATGGGATATTACAAGAGCATAGACCAAGGAAGCCAGGTTATCCACATCCAGATAGGGACATAGCTGGACTGCCAGCCTAAGCTGGTCAAATGCACTCCATATCACCAAGGGCATTTATGCCTCCAGTGACAGTACTGACAAGCTACAAACTTCATCCTTTACAGAACAGGTTGGACACCATGCATCTGGACAGTGCAACCACCTACTAATAGTGTCTACGTATTGTCAGGATTGAGCATCATTTAGTAGGCTGTCCTGCAGTCTTTTACCATATCCAGACATTGATTCAGCTCACCTGACTGAAATGAAAAGGAGGAAAAGTCTTGTAGTTAGCATATTGATGGCACTTTACGTTGACAAATTTCTGGAAATGTCCCATGGATTCCAAAAAGGATTTTCTCAAGTAGTGTGTTGGAGGCTACAATCCTAAGTGCACTTACTTAGAAATGAATCCTGCTGAACTTAGTGAAATTTGGGACTGACACATTTAAATTCAGAGCAAAACATCAATGTAAGCTTTAGGGGGCAGATTCAGCTACCTTGTTTTGCTAGTGGAAGCCACTGCAAGGACTCCCGCTAGCACAGTGGGGCTCTTCCCCCATGCTTTCTCCCCAAGCCTACCCCAAATCTGCTCTGGAGGGTCAGGAGAACCCCCAGGACACCATGGGGGGCATAGGGGCCAACTCCTTGGCTGGGCCCCCATAAAGTTGATGGTCATTCCTATTCAAATAGTGTGTGTGCACTGTGTCATGTGATCGTTTATGTGGGGTGAGACTGACCTGGAACCCCACAATATTTTATTCAAGTTGGCACCCGAGGTGGAGGGAGAGAAGAGGGGAGATAGTTCAGTCAGGCAAGCAAAAATGCTTGCACAGTTGGAAAATCTTCTTAGCGTTACACTGAAATTCACCTTAGCCTATGTAACTTTAAGCCTGCTCTGTACTTCAAATGTATTGGCAGCTAAGCAACAATGCCATTTTCAAAGTGGGTCTTTTAAAAGCCTATGGCTGAAATCCTAAACACATTTATTTGGGAGTAAGCCACAAGGGACACGCTTTAAGTCAATTCAGTGCCACAAATTTTGAACCATATAATTGTGGAGTCGGAAGGGACCCTGGGGGTCATCTAGTCCAACCCACTGCAATGCACTTTAGTGAGAAAGCTCACTTCAAATAGATAGGCCCATGGGCAGCAAGTTCCCCATCCTTATTTAAGCAGGTACTTGTGCTTTTATTGTCCTTTGCAGTTGTGTTAACTTGTAAATCAGTAAATATCCTCCTATTCAAGGCCTTTAAAAAGCAAGTAACCCTGCCTTCTATTCAATAGGGGCTTGAGAGCTGCCCACTTGGACAGCTTTGAAAGGGAATT